>NC_057804.1:655774350-655785015 GCF_018294505.1 Triticum aestivum
TTTGAAGCCTTGCATAGATGGCTTCAAAGCAGGGTGCCGTCCATATTTGAGCATAGACTCATCATTTTTGACAGGCAAGTGGAATGGTCAGTTGGCAGCATGCAATGCTCTAGATGGACACAACTGGATGTTTTTTATTGTTGTTGGCTTGTTTCAGTCAGAAACAGAGGCTTCATGGACATGGTTCATGATCCAATTGAAAAGATGCCTAGGGCCAGTGTCACCTTTGGCTATACACACAGATGCATGTAAGGGCTTGAAAATTCAGTGAAAATTGTTTTCCCACATGCTGAGCAGAGGGAGTGCTTCGGTCATTTGTCGATGAATTTGATCAAAAAATTTAGAGGAGAAGAATTTGGGAGCATGTGGCCAGCAGCAAGATCTTACACTAGACAGACACACAAATATCACCTTGAGAAGATAATGGCAGCATGTGATGAGTTTGGTCCATGGCTGAACACCTACCATTCTTTGTTATGGTAAAGGTCAGCATTCAACACTGCCATCAAGTGTGACCACATCAACAAAAATTTGGCAGAGAGTTTCAACAACAAGGTGAAGGAGTTAAAAGATTTGCCTGTGCATGACATGGTTGACCAAATCAGGATCATGCTCATCCGGTTGTGGGAATTGAGAAGAAGGATAGGTGATTGTCTGCAAGGTGATAAGCTTCCAGCAGTGGTACAACAGGTGGTCAATAGGAGCAGATGTCTTTCACATTTGTTTGTTGAAAAATCTTCACCTTGTGGTGCTGAAGTTAGAGATAACAAAACTGGAAGGAGACATGTTGTTAACACTGAATTGCATGATTGCACTTGCGTCGAGTGGCAACACACTGGTAAACCATGTGAGCATGCCAGTCTTTTCTTAGCATCCCAACCGAAGATAAACATGCATCCATATCTGCATGAATATTATTCGGTAGCAAGATTCAAAGCTGCATATGCTACTCCAATTCCAGCACTTACAGATCAGTCTCAGTGGCCTGAAGTGGACATTGAATTTTCCATGTGTCCTTCCTTGATGAAAAGAAAGGCTGGCAGGCCTAAACAGAGTAGATTCAAGGCATGGTTTGAGAAAGGTGGGAGTGGTAAGAAGGGAAAGAAAGATGAAAAGCCAAAAAGGGCCCAAAAAGGTAACAAAAACAGATGCAAGTTGTGCCAGGAACTTGGGCACAGAGTGGGATCTGTCAAATGACGTTACACTCCTAATAAGCCAAAGTATGTTCTTGTTTATTTGTCCTTGTTTTGATTTGGTGCTTTTTTCCAATTACTATATCTATAACATTTTCCCAATGGCCAGGAGGAAGCGAGCAAGTCAGCCCCTTGTTGTTGAACAATGTTGGCCAACAAAAAAAGCAAGAGTCAATGGAGGTAGAAAGAAGAGAAGTGTGCCTAAGCCTGAGCAGACTGAAGAAAATCCTGCTGCAGTCAACATTCAGACTGAAGAAACTGATGTGGAGGTGCACATCGAAGAAACTGAACCTGAGCGTGTCGAGGTTCAGACTGAAGAAACTAAACCTGAGCGTGTCGAGGTTCAGACTGAAGAAACCCATGTTGAGGTACACACCAAAGAAACTGAAACTGGTGTCAACATTGAGACTGAAGACACTGATCACGAGGGTGTTGGCGAGGTGTTGACAAGACCAGTGAAGAAAACCAAGATGATCAGTGAACTTGTGTGTGTAGTAGAACCAAAAACAAGAAGGGTTAAGGCGAAGAAGGGCACACGACGTGGTAGGAAGAAGTAGAACAGAGAACAGTTTGAAAATTTGGGGCATGTAATAATATTTGTAACTTGGTGTGTACTGGTAGTCACTATGTATCCCCATATTTCTATTCGAACTTGTTTGTCTAGACCAGCCAAATATAATTTAAATTTAAATTTAAATTTGGGCTATTGATGTTTTAGTGCTATCTAAAGTACCTCAACTGAAATATGTTTGCTTGGTGATCATTCCGAGCCCTTTTGGTAAATTGAACTCATAGTCATGAAAAGTGTGTTTCAAATGACCTCCAAAGGTAGGGTAAACGGCCTCATATTTAAGCAAGTTTTTTTGGCACCTTGTCTAAACCAGCCAAATAATTTTTCTACACATCTATTCTACCTATATAGTGTAAATCTAAAGTCTCACTATTTATTGAATTAATTTTCTATTATTTTCTTTTCTTTTTGAAAAAAAGGTTTAATAGAAACTTATATATAAAACAAGTTTAAAACATGAAAATGAGAAAAGTAAGTTAAGATCTTTCTTAGTCAATCCAAAATGAAGTTTTGGTGAGGTTTTCACACTTTTCATTTTCAAAACCCCACCTACTCTCGGGTGCGCTCTACTCTCTCCCTTGAACTCCATACTACATTGTCCGAGGAATGACAATTTTGTGAAGGGTTTTTCGTAAAAATGTATGTAAACCATATTTATATTTTTTTCTCGTTACTATACGACATAATAAGACTATGTGCGCACTTTTTTTATTTTTTATTTGAATTAGTTATGCTCAACCCTAATCAGTCAAAACCTCTCAAAACCCCTCTCAAAACCCCTCAAAACCCCGCACACTACCGGGTCGTTGATCTTTGTGTGTGGACGGTTGAGATCAGGCGCTAGTGTTAGCTACAGTGTGCATCGATCCGCATGAGACGCGCTGATTGGTTGGATCGGTGGGGTCTGGATCAGCCTCTCTCGTTGGGGCATCAGGACCGTTCATTTGAATCCAACATCAAGAGTTGACGCAGTGCATGGACCAAGCCTACGCAGTGCCCTTTCCATCATTGCATGCGTGCCCGTGCCCACCCGCAACATGCATGCCCACCCGCAGAACTGCGCCCATGTGTTGCATGCATGCCCTTGACGTAGCCCTGCTCCGCCACCTCCAACGACGCAGTAAGCTGTCGCATGCTTGTAGTGGAGATCGATGTTAACCGATGGAGATGTGCTCGTCGTAGGTACAAGTACAGCTTCTCGTTCTTCGGCGACGACTCTGCTATCACGGTGGACGACAACCGCGTCGGCCCGCTGTACAAGCACGTGTTCCCGCCGCGGCTGGCCCCTAGCATCTCCTTCGTCGGACTGCCATTCAAGGGATTCCTTTTCCCGGTGTTCCAGCTCCAGAGCAGCTGGGTGGCCGGGGTTCTGTCGGGGAGGATCGAGCTCCCGTCGTCAGAGCAGATGACGCAGGACGTGGCGTCCTTCTACTCAGACATGGAGGCCCGCGGACACTCAAAGAGGTTCACCCACGACCTGGGCGTAGGCACATTCGAGTACGAGGATTGGCTGGTTGAGCGGTGCGGGCTGGAGAGGATCGAGGAGTGGAGGAAGGAGATCTATGTCGCGGCGAGAGGCAGGGTGAGGGACCAGCCGGACAGCTACCGGGACAAGTGGGATGACGACGCCCAACTGTTGGAGCAAGCGCAACGTGAGATCTCGCCAAGTTCTGATCTTACCTCATCGAGGGCTACTTGCGGTTCGGCTTATTCGGAAATGGAATGGTTGATGATATGAAGGACCTTATTTTGTTTGGACAAAAATATTTTAAATATAAGTATAAATAAAAGAGTGCACTAGCCGGAAATCGAACCCGGGTCTGTACTGTGGTAGGGTATTATTCTACCACTAGACCCGGGTATATGCAAATAATTTGTATGAAAACGATGCATAAAAATTTTCACAACATATATAGGTACATATGTGCTAACCGGATCTAGTTTACTCCGTAAAAATGGAAAGCAGTTGAACAAAAAGCAATAGAAAATAGCATGCATGCATAGAAGGAAATGAAAATTGTACCTGTTGTGCCCCTGGTTTGAACAAAGATGCCAATGGAGATCAAATGTAAGTATTCATCCCTAGCTCCGTATCACACACCCACCATCGTTCCTTCCCACATTCAAGTTGTGAAAACGGTGATTAAGGGTCTCCCCGTGTGCCCACTGTGGGTTTCCCCGTGGAGCCGCCGCTCGAGTCGCACCGATCCAATTTTTTGGGTGTCAGATTCCGTGGTGAAGAGGATTATGAAGCTTCTGCTAGCTCGATGAACTAAAGTGAAAAGCTAGCCTCTAGGTAGCAATTGATTCATTCCAGAAATTTGTACTAGAGTAGTACACCCATCGGAACAACCCAAGAGCCATCCCTGCAGCGAGCAAGGTCCCCGTCGCATCGTCGGCCACATGGCTTCGTCGGTGTCTTCCGATAGCGGCAAACAGGAACAATAGATTTTTGGTGGCGGCGGCTAGGATTCAGGCTGCCTCCCGAGTCGCCCACACGGGAGCGACGCGGGGGCAGTTGATGTTCATATCCAGGAAGTTCAAGTTAATTAGTTGTGTTATAGTTTTTGAAGGGTACACATCAAATTTTGAAGCACATAATCTCATTTCAGAACATGTACTAGAGTAGTACACCCATCGGAACAACCCAAGAACCACCCCTGCCGCGAGCAAGGTGTCACAACCTAGCTAGTCATGCATTAGAGTGTTGCATCATGTTTACTCTTTCATCATAAACTTGAAATGGGGATGACAGAACCCCCAGTCCCCTCTAAAACCAACTAGGGTTACTAAAATAATTTTTCAATGAACCTGAAATGCCCTTCTAAAATGCCCATCATTTTTGCCTTGGTTCAGAACCTCTGCCAAAAGTGGTGCACATTTTCCTAGGCCAACCTAGGGTTTTTGATTTAAATCATAAATATTTGAATTTGGGCATTTAAAATAATATAAAATATTTAAATGCTCAAATATCTCCAAACTAAAATGTTTCATGTTGGAAATAATCCAACTATGGGCCAGGAATAGTTTGGTGAATTTTTGAAGTTGCCTAGGTATTTTATTAAATTCAACAAAGTTGCAGTTATATTAAATAAAAACAGAAACAGAAAAAAAAGGGGAAAAACTTCCCTGTGCGGCCCAGCCAGCTGGCCGGCCCAGCAAGCCAGCCCAGCCCACCACCGCCGTCGTCCTCCTGGCGCCAGTCGGCCAGGCGTGTGGCCGGCGCGCGCGCACGGCCGGAGCGCCACGCCACCAGCCCGTCTGCCTGCCTCCCCCGCCAGCGCGACGCCGCGGCGCTTCTTCTCGGTGCCGCCCCGATCCCCTGGCCTTATCCCTCTCTCTCTCCCGTGCTGCTCTCTCCCTCTCTCTCTCACGGCCGAACACCACCGTCGCCGCCGTTCGCCATAGCCGCCGTCTCCGACCACCCCTCGCTCCCCCGACTAGCTCAGGAGCTCCGCCTCGACTCCCTCTTCCTCCCCACCGCTCCACAGCTCCCCGGAAGCCCTGCATCGCCGCCGCGTCGCCGTTCCCCTCTTCGGGCTCCGATCATCGTCGCCGTCGAATTCGTCGTCTCCAGCGCGTCCCCGAGCCCGCTAACCACCTCTGCAGCCCCGCGGTGAGCCCCCGGATCGTTTCCCCCTTCTCCCCTGGTCTCTCCCGACCTCTAGGCCCTAGCCCCACTTTGGCCGAGAGCTCCACGCCGCCGGCGATGTCGCCGTCGTGGCCACGGACGCCGTAGCGCCCAACTGAGCACACCATCGTGCTCCACACCTCACTAGGAGCACGTAGCACGCACCAACACCTCCCCTAACGCCCTGCAACGCCGATTCCGACCGCACCCGAACTCCGGCCGCCGCAGCCGAGCTCGCCGCCGTCAACTCCGGCCACCCCGAGCCCAACCACCACCACCAATAGTCGCGGCTCAACCTCAGCAACACGTAGATGCCTTCCGCCGTCCATTTGGTTGCCGGAATGGCAAAAAGCACTTTCGCCGCCGTCTCGGGCCTCGCCGACGTCATGTCGCCGGTGGGGTTTGACTTGTCCGACCTGGGGTTTGACCCCCGAGGGTCACTGACGCGTGGGCCCTGTCGGTCAGATGGTTAGATTAGCGCTAACCACTGTTAGTTAACCCCTGACACTGACCAGTGGGCCCCAGCGCCACTAATTAGTAATTAGAATTAATTTAACCCTGTTTAACCCCCCTGTCACTGACGTGTGGGCCCCACACGTCAGGTTTGACTCCAGCCAGCCGCAGTTGACCACTGACGTCATGCTGACGTCATGCTGGCGCAATAACTATAATTTCTGGATTTAATTTAAATCAGGAAATTCCAGAATATTATTTAAACTTAAAAAATTCATAACTTTTATTCTGTAACTCCAAATTGGACAAATTATATATGAAAAATGATCAGAAAAATCCAATCTATCCATCTGTACTATTTTCATGCATGATCAAACAAGTTAAATTGATGTTTTAAGCAGAACAAGGAAAAGCACTTTAAAAGGCCATATTTGAATTTGAAATTTGAATCCTTGATTCAAATTTGTTCAAACCCTTCTGGTTTTAGTTGCATTAGCCCAATACACTCATTTTGCCATGTCTCATGCATGCATCATATTGTTGCATACTGTTTGTAATGTTTGTGTATCGGTGCTCCCTGCGGCAGGTTCTGTCTCCGAGGAATACCGTGATTACCCTAACGAAGAACCGTATCAGTGCATCGAACCATCAGGCAAGCAACCAACCATTTGATCATATCGATACAATCCCATGTTCTCGCTCCTGCTCTCTTTTACTGCATTAAGACAACGCGATTCAAACTGCTGTGTGCTACGGTAGTTGAACCCATTTCCTCTGCATGACCTGTCATTGCCACAGTAACTAGATGAAACTCACTAGCATGTGTAGGAGTTGATTGAGCCATATGTATGTGTTGTTCCTACCTTGCTATGCCTGCTATGCTTAGAGTCGTGTCAGGTCTGGTTCATCTGGGTGATGGGCTAGAGTGAAATGATTATGTCGGTAATGAGAGTGGTGTGGTGAACACGATTTGGTAAAGGTATCGATGAGAGGCCATGTAGGAGTACATGGTGGGTTGTTTCATTGAAGCCGACCTTAAGCACTGAGATCTGTATGTGTGATTTAAGAATCAGCTACTACCATGCATTGGGCCCGAAACCAATGGACCCTCTCGGCGTCTTATTCACCCTAGTTCTCCGTCCAGGAGTTGCAAGTAGTTTCTGGTGTTTGTAGCCTACTGGAGGCCGTGGACAGCGCTGACCGTAGGGGTGGGCTGTGATGCGGTAGGTACGTGGCCGGGTGTACCGAATACCCGTTAGGTATCTCGGGAACCCTGTTCACATCGTTCGGGGCCGTATGGGAAACCTCGGCCGGACTCCCTGCGGATGGAACCTGAATAGGCGATAAACCTGGACTGGAGGCTTAGGTGATTAGGTAGGTCGTGGCCGACACCCACGTTGGGCTTCCGCTTGAAGGTTGCCGAGTACATGTCGTGTAAACAACGGTAAGTGGTGAGAGCGTGTATGAAGAAGTACCCCCTGCAGGGTTAACATGATCTATTCGAATAGCCGCGTCCGCGGTAAAGGACTACTTGGTTGCCTATACAGTTCATAGACAAGTAAATGGAAACTACTAAAAGCCTCAAGATAAGTGTGAGTGCCGAGGATGGCTCTTCCGTAGGAAGACGGAGGCGGATCCTCGGTAGTGTATTGAATTGGTGAGTAGTGGACTCGTGTGCGCAAAAATCATTTCAGTTGGAGTATCGTAGGATAGCCTAGCCAAGAGTCAAAGCTGGCTTGCTGCAATAACTCCACCAACCTCTCTTGATACTATGCATGTATGTAGGATCTGATGTAAGTCTTGCTGAGTACCTTTGTACTCATGTTGCTATAATCTACATTTTTACAGAAGACGCTGCAACCCCTTCTGATGGGTTCTATGTAGACGTTGACATCAACGAGTAGGCTAAAGACCCAGGTGGTGACCCTGAGCTTGTGAAGGACCACGTAGTATAGCTAGGCTTTCCAAGCCTCTTTTATTTTACTAGTTGTCTGTACTCAGACAAGTTACTTCCGCTGTTGGCTTGTATGATTGTATGACTTGTATGTTGGGTCGTGAGACCCGTACCTTTGTGTGTATGTTATGTATGGCTCACTGAGCCCTAAATAAAGTACTTGTGTCGTAGAGTCATGTTGTGATGCTTCGTTGTATTTGCACATATCGAGCATATTGTGTGTATGATTGAAATGCTTGGTATGTGTGGGATCTGACCATCTAGTCGTTTATCTTTAGTAGCCTCTCTTACCAGGAAATGTCTCCTAGTGTTACCGCTGAGCCATGGTAGCTTGCTACTGCTCTGGAACACTTAGGCTGGCCGGCATGTGTCCTTCTTTGTTCCTGTGTCTGTCCCTTCGGGGAAATGTCACGCTGTGAGTACCGGAGTCCTGTTAGCCCGCTACAGCCCGGTTTACCGGAGTCCTGCTAGCCCAGTGCTACAGCCCGGACCCACTTGCTGATGACCGACACGTTCGAAGCTGGGTCATGGATGCCTGTCCCTGTAAGTCTGTGCCACTTTGGGTTTACGACTAGTCATGTCAGCCCGGGCTCTTTATCATATGGATGCTAGCGACACTATCATATACGTGAGCCAAAAGGCGCAAACGGTCCCGGGAAAAGGTAAGACGACACCCGTGGGGATACCGTGCGTGAGGCCGCAAAGTGATATGAGGCGTTACCAGCTAGATCGATGTGACATCGAGTCGGGGTCCTGACAGCGTTGGCATCAGAGCCGGACTGCCTGTAGGTTCTCCAAGCCAAACTGGTCGATGTTGAGTCTAGAAATTCTTTAGTTATATGTAGGGGAATTGTTTGTGGGTTGGAACGTAAGGCTCTTTTTACTCCTTATACCTTATGACTTTCTGATATGAGTCAGTCCATTCTTCCACCGGGGGTTAAGGAATTAGGATCTGTTCTCTCTATCAGGATCACGAGTTACTAATCAGTAGTACCCTATAAGTTTGATGGTTACCAGCCTAGTTCAGTTCTACTACCACATTATGTTGCCAGAATGGTTTCAGAACTTTGATATGGTGATGTTGAGTGTGTACGAAATCCTTTGTCAAATGTCTCAAATCCTTTTTGAGCATTTACAGCTGTTATGCTGCCGAAATTTTGCTAGAAATTCTAATGCCTTTGCATTATGATTGTGCTTTCAGATGGCCACTCGCGACCTCAATCAAGTGGTTCGCCTGACTCGATGCCTAGATGTACCCGGCCATACTGCTAAGTTGGTCAGGGTAATGACTGAGGCTGGATATCGCTGGTATCCCGAGTACACGGTCGAAGAGCAATTCCGAGACTTTAATCAAAGCCAGTATCTCTGCACTGTCAGGATATTTCCATCTTATCCTGGATCCACCGAGCCTCTTCACTGCTCTTATGGACTCGGGGTTACCATTGAGATGGCTGTGCAGGACGCCGCCTACTCTATGATGACCATTATGCGGGTCAGATCTGGCCTATTTCGGGACTCTGATTTCCGGTATATGCCAGGATCACTTCCGGGAGCACAAGGGTATCTCCAGGCTATCTATGCTGACCCCACCCAGGAGGATTCACGGACTCGCACCACTGCTGAGATGCTCGAGGATAAGGACCGTGAAAATCGGGCCTTGAGGTTAGAGCTCTTCAATACCCGTGCTGACCACTGGGCCACTTTGACTCGGTTCGCACCGGCGGTGCAAGCTGGATATTCAGATATGCACGATCTCTATCCTGTGAGATCCGCTCTGCCAGACGTGATGGTTTGGCGTGATGTAGGAGGCATCACCCCAACTCGCGGTCCCCGCAGGCCACCGTTTGTTGGTCCAAGGCCTCATCCTAGCCCCTATGGTCCACAAGCTTCGCGAGATCGTCTGTTTCCGGATGATCATGTTGAGCTTCCAGGCTATGGAGGTGACTTCTACGAGGACTACTACGGATCGGTCTGAGTTAGCAGTAGTATCACTAGTTCGCACTAGCTGTGTCTTCTATCGTCCCGCGTGACTCGTGGGTTATGACCTAGTTTGTACTCTTTCCGGAGGTGTAGAGAAATAATGTATAGGAGCTTGGAATGCCTCCGATGAGATGTAATCCTCTTTTCACCGTAATAGTACTTTGTTTGGTCTTGTACTAAACCCTGTATGGTGTGTATGACGATGGAATAAAGAAGCAGTTTCTGTATCTACCATGTCATACGGATGATCATCTTGCATTTCGAGTTATTCCTTACATTTTATCCTATGTCGGAATCTTATCATCCTGATTAAATCATTGTCTTGTTTACCTAGGATGGTCAACACGCGCGCTAACCCTGCTTCTCAAGAGCAGGCCGAAGGCAGTGAAGCCAGGAATGAAAATCTGCCTTATCCTCCTTCACTAGCCGAGGTGATGATGGAAGCTGAGAGAAACAAGCGGGAGACAAACCGTTTGTTGGAGCGTATTGAACAGAATACAGCACACCATCAGAGGGCTAACGTGGTGTCACTCAGTGATTTTATCAAATTGCATCCACCCACGTTCCACCACTCCGTCGAGCCTCTCGACGCTGATGACTGGCTTCGCAGTATCTCTCACAAACTGCGTTCCGCGCTGGTAGCGGAGGCTGACAAGGTCACCTTTGCTGCATATCATCTTGAAGGCCCCGCCAGTCTATGGTGGGAGAATTATGGAGCTATGCGCCCAGCGGGCCATGTCACTACTTGGGCTGAATTCAGCGAGGCTTTCCGTGAACATCACATTCCGGAGGGTCTCATGGACCGTAAACGTGAAGAATTTTGCAGTTTCACCCAAGGCCGACTTTCTGTGGATGCCTATAGCAGGGAGTTTGGTAATCTCGC
>NC_057804.1:655878569-655881662 GCF_018294505.1 Triticum aestivum
GGGAGTGCCCATACCCATGGGATTATTTCTCCTTCTTCACAGTTGGTGTTATGATCTTCTTGGCGATGATGCCCTTCAGGATACTGTTCTCCTCCTCAAGCTTATTGACTTGTCGTTTGAGGTCCAAAATTTCTTTACGGAGCTTGCCCGTAACGGCCAAAGCTACTTTTACCCAAGGATGCCGCATAGCTTCTAGAGAACACGTGAAACTCTTTTTCATATTTTCACAAGAAAGAAATCTAGAGTTGGAAGGGATGACCGAGGCAGGGACAACCAGGCTAGGTAGTTCCCCTATAGTGAAATTTGCTTGGGGACGAGAGGTGACTTCTTGATCTTCCTCCATGGCATCTATCCTTTACAAATCAGCCTCCATCTCATCCTCCGTTGATGGTCCAAAGCGATAGGCATCGCCGTTTGCTCCTAGACCTGGCGTTGGGTGAGACACTCGGCTCTCCCCAACTGATTCCTGAGAAGACATCTTGCTTTATTCTGCAACAGGAACAACTCGAAACAAAAACTGAGGATATTTGCGTGATACGGTGGTCAAAACCTTCGGGAGTATATATAATGAATTTTTACCGACCAAAATACGTAACATACAAGAAAACGGAGTCCGAGAGGCACACGAGGTGCCCACGAGACAGGGGGGCGCGCCCTATAGGGGGGGGGCGCCCTCCTCTCTCGTGGGAGCCTCGTGTCCCTTTCGGACTACTTCTTTCTTTCTAAAATTCTGAAATAATCCAAAACCGATAGAAATTTCCATTAGAGTTGTTTTGGAGTTGGTATACTTACCGTACCATGTACCTATGCCTTTTCGGAGTCTGGAACATTCTAGAAAGTGTCTCTTATGTATTCCTCTGGGGTTATGGTTTCAATAATATTAGTTTCAACATTGATAGGATTACCTGAAATATAATGCTTGATTCTTTAACCATTAACCACCCTCGGATTTGTGCCTTCAAAGTTGTTGATTTTTATAGCACCAGAACGATAGACCTCCTCGATAACGTAGGGACCTTCCCATTTTGAGAGAAGTTTTCCTGCAAAAAATCTTAAATGAGAGTTGAACAATAACACATAATCTCCTACGTTAAACTCACGCTTTTGTATCCTTTTATCATGCTAGCGTTTGACTTTTTATTTGAAAAGCTTAGCATTCTCATATGCTTGGGTTCTCCATTCATCAAGTGAGATAATATCAAATAACCTTTTCTCGCCGGCAAGTTTTAAGTCATAATTAAGCTCTTTAATAGCCCAATATGCTTTATGTTCAAGTTCAAGAGGTAAATGACATGTTTTTCCATAAACCATCTTATATGGAGACATACCCATAGGATTTTTGTATGCAGTTCTATAGGCCCATAATGCATCATCAAGTTTTTTGGACCAATTCTTTCTAGATCTATTCACAGTCTTTTGCAAAATTAATTTGAGCTCTCTATTGCTCAACTCTACTTGACCACTAGACTGCGAGTGATAAGGAGATGCAATTGTATGATTGACATTATACTTAGCAAGCATCTTACGAAAAGCACCATGAATAAAGTGTGAACCACCATCAGTCATAAGATATCTAGGGACTCCAAACCTCAGAAAAATAACTTCTTTTAGCATTTTAGTAGAAGTGTTATGATCAACACTACTATTGGAATAGCTTCTACCCACTTAGTAACGTAATCAACAACAACTAAAATATGTGTATAACCATTGGAGGCAGGAAAAGGTCCCATATAATCAAAGCCCCAAACATCAAATGGTTCAATTACAAGAGAATAATTCATAGGCATTTCTTGACGTCTACTGATGTTACCTATTCTTTGATATTCATCACAAGATACGACAAACTTAAGAGCATCTTTGAAAAGAGTAGGCCAATAAAAACCAGATTGTAGTACCTTGTGTGCAGTTCTATCTCCAGCGTGGTGTCCTCCATAAGATTCAGAGTGACACTTGCGTAGGATTTGTTCCTGTTCATGCTCAGGCACACAACGTCTAATAATACCATCTACTCCTTCTTTATAAAGGTGTGGATAATCCCAGAAGTAATGTCTTAAATCATAAAAGAACTTTTTCTTTTGCTGGTATGTGAAACTAGGCGATATATATTTAGTGTAATTAGCATAATCAGCATACCAAGGAGCAGTACGAGAAGCATTGACGACCGCTAATTGTTCATCAGGAAAGCTATCATTAATAGGCAGTGGGTCATCAAGAACATTCTCTAACCTAGACAAGTTGTCCGCAACGGGGTTCTTAGCTCCCTTTCTATCAATAATATGTAAGTCAAATTCTTGGAGCAAGAGAACCCATCTAATGAGTCTAGGCTTAGTATCTTTCTTTTCCATAAAATATTTAATAGAAGCATGATCAGTGTGAATAGTAACTTTGGAATCAACAATATAAGGTCTAAACTTATCACATGCAAACACAACTGCTAAGAATTCTTTTTCAGTGGTAGCATAATTTCTCTGGGCAGTATCAAGAGTCTTACTAGCATACTGGATAACATTCAATTTCTTCTCGACTCTTTGCCCTAAAAGAGCACCTACAACACAATCACTAGCATCACACATAATTTCAAAAGGTAAATTCCAATCAGGTGGCTGAACAATAGGTGGAGTGATCAAAGCTTTCTTAAGTGTTTCAAATGCTTCTACACAATCATCATCAAAGACAAAAGAAATATATTTTTGCAATAAGTTAGTCAGAGGCCTAGAGATTTTAGAAAAGTCCTTAATGAACCTCCAAAGGCATGACCAAGGAAACTTCTTATACCTTTTATGTCCTTGGGACATGGCATCTTTTCAATAGCATCAACTTTAGCTTTATCAACTTCAATACCTCTCTCGGAGATCTTGTGTCCCAAGACAATGCCTTCATTAACCATAAAGTGACACTTTTCCCAAATTAGGACAAGACTAGTGTCTTTGCATCTCTGCAAAACTCGATCAAGGTTGCTCAAACAATCATCAAAAGAGGATCCATAGACGGAGAAGTCATCCATGAATACCTCACAAATCTTTTCACAAAAATCAGAAAATATAGCCATCATGCATCTTTGAAAGATAGCAGGTGCATTGCATAAACCAAAAG
>NC_057804.1:655882084-655895916 GCF_018294505.1 Triticum aestivum
GGATCACCCTTCGGTGGAGGGGGATCCCCAAGAATTTCAATAGGAAGATTATGTTTCAGCATAGGTTCTTGTTTAAGGAACACTTCATCTATTTCTTCCCTTTCCTTCATAAACATATCGTTTTCATGGTCTAGCAAATATTGTTCTAACGGATCAGTTGGAGGAACAACAATGGAAGCAAGACCAATAATTTCATCCTTACTAGATGGTTCCTTTTCACGATGTTGTCTGCTAAATTTGGCAAAATTAAACTCATGAGACATACCATCTATGCCAACAATGACAATATTCTTTTCACAATCAATCTTAGCACTAGCAGTATTCAAGAAGGGTCTACCAAAAATAATGGGACAAAAATCATCTTGTGGGGAACCAAGAACAAGAAAATCAGCATGGTATTTAATCTTCCCACACAAGACTTCAACATCTCTAACAATCCCAATAGGTTTAATGGTGTCCCTATTGGCAAGCTTAATAGTAACATCAATATCTTCTAATTCAACAGGTGCAATATCATGCATAATTTCTTTATAAAGATCATAAGATATCGCATTAGCACTAGCACCCATATCACATAAGCCATGATAACAATGATCTCCTATTTTAACAGAAATAACAGGCATGCCTACAACAGGTCTACGGGTCTTAGTGTCGGGTCTAGCAATATTAGCAGTTTCACCCACAAAAGAGATAACATGCCCATCTAAGTCTTCATCCAAGTGATCTTTAATCATAGCAATACCAGGTTCAACATTAATTTCCTCAGGAGGTGTATAAGTCCTAGTATTACTCTTACGAGCAACAGTCGAAGCTTTAACATGATCTTTTATCCTAACAGGAAAAGGAGGTTTTTCGACATAAGCAGTAGGAATAATGGGATCACTATATGTAATAGTCTTTTCTTCGACTGTAATAGGTGCAACTACTTTCACTTCAATAGGAGGATTATATTTAAACCACTTCTCTTTAGGGAGATCAACGTGAGTAGCAAAAGTTTCACAAAAAGTAGCTACTATCTCAGAGTCAAGTCCATACTTAGAGCTAAATCCACGAAAAGCATCAGTATCCATAAAAGATTTAACACAATCAAACTTAGGTGTCATACCTGAATCCTTACCATCATCGGAACCCCAATCTTCAGAATTGCATTTAATTCTTTCCAATAAGTCCCATTTGAAATCAATAGTCTTCAGCATACAGGAACCAGCACAGGAAGTATCAAGCAAGTTGCGATTATCAAGAGAAAGCCGAGCATAAAAATTCTGAATAATCATTTCCCGAGAGAGCTCATGATTGGGGCATGAATACAACATTGACTTAAGCCTCCCCCAAGCTTGAGCGATGCTTTCTACTTCGCGAGGCCAGAAATTATATATGTAATTATGATCACGATGAACAAGATGCATATGATAGAACTTCTGGTGAAATTCCAACATCAATCGCTTATAATTCCAAGATCACGTATCATCACATAGCCTATACCATGTCATTGCATCTCCCTTCAAAGATAAAGGGAAGACCTTCCTTTTGACAACATCATCGGGAATACATGCAAGCTTAACTAATCCACAAACTTCATCCACAAAGATAAGGTGTAAGGTGGGATGCAATGTTCCGTCTCCTGCAAAAGGATTAGCTAGCAGTTTTTCTATCATATCCGAAGGAATCTCAAAGTGAATATTTTCATAAGGTTCAGTAGGTTGAGGAGCATCTCTTTGTTCTTCTGGTTGGGGTGAAGATACCCCAAACAAGCTCTTCAAAGGATTAGTTTCCATAGTGACAAGTAACAAAAATTTCAGCACACTAAATAAATGTTTCCATACCAAGTTCCACTCACCAAGAGCACTACGCTCCCCGGAAACGGCGCCAGAAAAGAGTCTTGATGACCCACAAGTGTAAGGGATCTATCATAGTCCTTTCGATAAGTAAGAGTGTCGAACCCAACGAGGAGCAGAAGGAAATGATAAGTGGTTTTCAATAAGGTTTTCTCTGAAAGCACTGAAATAATAGGTGATAGATAGTTTTGTGATAAGATAAATAGTAACGAGCAAAAAGTAAATAAAGTGCAGCAAGGTGGCCCAATCCTTTATGTAGCAAAGGATAAGCCTGGACAAATTCTAATAATGAGGAAGGAGCTCCCAAGGACACATTGGGAATTATCGTCAAGCTAGTTTTCATCACGTTTATAAGATTCGCGTTCGGTACTTTGATAATTTGATATGTGGGTGGACCGACACTTGGGTACTGCCCTAACATGGACAAGCATCCCACTTATGATTAACCCCTATTGCAAGCATCCGCAACTACAAAAAGGAGTATTAAGGTAAACCTAACCACATCATTAAACATATGGGTCCATATCAACCCCTAACGAAGCAACGCATAAACTAGGGTTTAAGCTTCTGTCACTCTAGCAACCCATCATCTATTTATTACTTCCCTATGCCTTCCTCTAGGCCCAAATAATGCTGAAGTGTCATGTAGTCGACGTTCACATAATACCACTAGAGGAGAGACAACATACATCTCATCAAAATATCAAATGAATACCAAATTCACATGACTACTAATAGCAAGACTTCACCCATGTCCTCAGGAACAAACGTAACTACTCGCAAAGCATATTCATGTTCATAATCGGAGGAGTAATAATGTGCATAAAGGATGTGAACATATGATCTTCCACCCAGTAAACCAATTAGTATCAACTACAAGGAGTAATCAACACTACTAGCAACCCACAGGTACCAATTTGTGGTTTTGATACAAGATTGGATACAAGAGATGAACTAGGGTTTTGAGATGAGTTGGTGCTGGTGAAGATGTTGATGGAGATTGACCCCCTCCCGATGAGAGGATCATTGGTGATGATGTTGGTGATGATTTCCCCCTCCCGGAGGGAAATGTCCCCGGCAGAACAGCTCCGCCAGAGCCCTAGATTGATTCCGCCAAGGTTCTGCCTCGTGGCGGCGGAGTTTCGTCCCGTAAGCTTGCCGACGATTTTTCCAGGGGAAAACGCTTCATATAGCAGAAGATGGACGCCGAAGGCCCACCAGGGGGCCCAGGAGATAGGGGGCCGCGCCCTATAGGGGGGGGGGCGCCCCCTGTCTCCTGGACAGGGTGTGGCCCCCCTAGCCTATTTCTTTCGCTCATAAATTCTTAATAAGTCCAAAAAGTTGTTTCATGGAGTTTCAGGACTTTTGGAGTTGTGCAGAATAGGTTTCCAATGTTTGCTCCTTTTCCAGCCAGAATTCCAGCTGCCGGCATTCCCCCTCTTCATGGTAAACCTTGTAAAATAAGAGAGAATAACCATAAGTATTGAGATATAATGTGTAATAACAACCCATAATGCAATAAATATTGATATAAAAGCACGATGCAAAATGGACGTATCAAGTATCAACCATGACATCACAACTTTGGGTTGCAGAAAAGATCACCCCAATTTTAGCCAAAACACAAAACACTACTGCCAAGAAACTCAAAGTAGACTTGGAAAAGATGTACCCCATTAAATTGAAATATACCACAGTGTGGAAGGCAAAACAAAGGACAATGAAAAATTTATATGGTGATTGGGCAAATACATTTAGGATGCTTTACAACTTTAAAGCAGAGGTGGAAAAGAGGTCACCTGGCAGTGTTGTGGAGATAGATATAGAGGTATCAGCCAAAGGTGAAGTCAAGTTCTCCAAGTTTTTTATGGCTTTGAAGCCTTGCATAGATGGCTTCAAAGCAGGGTGCCGTCCATATTTGAGCATAGACTCATCATTTTTGACAGGCAAGTGGAATGGTCAGTTGGCAGCATGAAATGCTCTAGATGGACACAACTGGATGTTTTTTATTGTTGTTGGCTTGTTTCAGTCAGAAACAGAGGCTTCATGGACATGGTTCATGATCCAATTGAAAAGATGCCTAGGGCCAGTGTCACCTTTGGCTATACACACAGATGCATGTAAGGGCTTGAAAATTCAGTGAAAATTGTTTTCCCACATGCTGAGCAGAGGGAGTGCTTCGGTCATTTGTCGATGAATTTGATCAAAAAATTTAGAGGAGAAGAATTTGGGAGCATGTGGCCAGCAGCAAGATCTTACACTAGACAGACACACAAATATCACCTTGAGAAGATAATGGCAGCATGTGATGAGTTTGGTCCATGGCTGAACACCTACCATTCTTTGTTATGGTAAAGGTCAGCATTCAACACTGCCATCAAGTGTGACCACATCAACAAAAATTTGGCAGAGAGTTTCAACAACAAGGTGAAGGAGTTAAAAGATTTGCCTGTGCATGACATGGTTGACCAAATCAGGATCATGCTCATCCGGTTGTGGGAATTGAGAAGAAGGATAGGTGATTGTCTGCAAGGTGATAAGCTTCCAGCAGTGGTACAACAGGTGGTCAATAGGAGCAGATGTCTTTCACATTTGTTTGTTGAAAAATCTTCACCTTGTGGTGCTGAAGTTAGAGATAACAAAACTAGAAGGAGACATGTTGTTAACACTGAATTGCATGATTGCACTTGCGTCGAGTGGCAACACACTGGTAAACCATGTGAGCATGCCAGTCTTTTCTTAGCATCCCAACCGAAGATAAACATGCACCCATATCTGCATGAATATTATTCGGTAGCAAGATTCAAAGCTGCATATGCTACTCCAATTCCAGCACTTACAGATCAGTCTCAGTGGCCTGAAGTGGACATTGAATTTTCCATGTGTCCTTCCTTGACGAAAAGAAAGGCTGGCAGGCCTAAACAGAGTAGATTCAAGGCATGGTTTGAGAAAGGTGGGAGTGGTAAGAAGGGAAAGAAAGATGAAAAGCCAAAAAGGGCCCAAAAAGGTAACAAAAACAGATGCAAGTTGTGCCAGGAACTTGGGCACAGAGTGGGATCTGTCAAATGACGTTACACTCCTAATAAGCCAAAGTATGTTCTTGTTTATTTGTCCTTGTTTTGATTTGGTGCTTTTTTCCAATTACTATATCTATAACATTTTCCCAATGGCCAGGAGGAAGCGAGCAAGTCAGCCCCTTGTTGTTGAACAATGTTGGCCAACAAAAAAAGCAAGAGTCAATGGAGGTAGAAAGAAGAGAAGTGTGCCTAAGCCTGAGCAGACTGAAGAAAATCCTGCTGCAGTCAACATTCAGACTGAAGAAACTGATGTGGAGGTGCACATCGAAGAAACTGAACCTGAGCGTGTCGAGGTTCAGACTGAAGAAACTAAACCTGAGCGTGTCGAGGTTCAGACTGAAGAAACCCATGTTGAGGTACACACCAAAGAAACTGAAACTGGTGTCAACATTGAGACTGAAGACACTGATCACGAGGGTGTTGGCGAGGTGTTGACAAGACCAGTGAAGAAAACCAAGATGATCAGTGAACTTGTGTGTGTAGTAGAACCAAAAACAAGAAGGGTTAAGGCGAAGAAGGGCACACGACGTGGTAGGAAGAAGTAGAACAGAGAACAGTTTGAAAATTTGGGGCATGTAATAATATTTGTAACTTGGTGTGTACTGGTAGTCACTATGTATCCCCATATTTCTATTCGAACTTGTTTGTCTAGACCAGCCAAATATAATTTAAATTTAAATTTAAATTTGGGCTATTGATGTTTTAGTGCTATCTAAAGTACCTCAACTGAAATATGTTTGCTTGGTGATCATTCCGAGCCCTTTTGGTAAATTGAACTCATAGTCATGAAAAGTGTGTTTCAAATGACCTCCAAAGGTAGGGTAAACGGCCTCATATTTAAGCAAGTTTTTTTGGCACCTTGTCTAAACCAGCCAAATAATTTTTCTACACATCTATTCTACCTATATAGTGTAAATCTAAAGTCTCACTATTTATTGAATTAATTTTCTATTATTTTCTTTTCTTTTTGAAAAAAAGGTTTAATAGAAACTTATATATAAAACAAGTTTAAAACATGAAAATGAGAAAAGTAAGTTAAGATCTTTCTTAGTCAATCCAAAATGAAGTTTTGGTGAGGTTTTCACACTTTTCATTTTCAAAACCCCACCTACTCTCGGGTGCGCTCTACTCTCTCCCTTGAACTCCATACTACATTGTCCGAGGAATGACAATTTTGTGAAGGGTTTTTCGTAAAAATGTATGTAAACCATATTTATATTTTTTTCTCGTTACTATACGACATAATAAGACTATGTGCGCACTTTTTTTATTTTTTATTTGAATTAGTTATGCTCAACCCTAATCAGTCAAAACCTCTCAAAACCCCTCTCAAAACCCCTCAAAACCCCGCACACTACCGGGTCGTTGATCTTTGTGTGTGGACGGTTGAGATCAGGCGCTAGTGTTAGCTACAGTGTGCATCGATCCGTATGAGACGCGCTGATTGGTTGGATCGGTGGGGTCTGGATCAGCCTCTCTCGTTGGGGCATCAGGACCGTTCATTTGAATCCAACATCAAGAGTTGACGCAGTGCATGGACCAAGCCTACGCAGTGCCCTTTCCATCATTGCATGCGTGCCCGTGCCCACCCGCAACATGCATGCCCACCCGCAGAACTGCGCCCATGTGTTGCATGCATGCCCTTGACGTAGCCCTGCTCCGCCACCTCCAACGACGCAGTAAGCTGTCGCATGCCTACCATTAGAACCAATGCAGCGTCGCATCAAAGCATGCACCCGGCCACAATGCAGCAGCACGATGAAGACAACCAAAAAGCCAACGCTGCATGGCGTGCTCCTCTTTAAGGAACTACTACTGCGGGGGGGGGGGGCGACTTCCTATCTGCCGCATTATGCGGCAGAATGTCCAGGCTTCGCATATGGCAGTCCCTCGACTGGGCTGGCCCAGGAAGGCAGCGAGCAGTGTAAAACATAAATGATTAGAAACGGAGCGCTTCACCCAGGATTCGAACCGCGACCGCGAGACTATAGACATACCTAGCTAGCCACTACGCCAGACTCTGTACGCTGGTGAAAGTGCAATGCGAGTCCTTTAGACCTATCATATCTAAGGAATCGGATTATTTTTCCTTTTTCCTATCATTTGTTGTAAATTCTGAATATATTATTTCAAAAGTACGAACATTTTTTACAGAACACAAACTAGTTTTCAAAAAGATTTAGCAATTTTTCGAATTTTTAACCAAATTTGAAAAACAGGAATAACTTTGAAGTTGTGGAAAAATATTGAAAAACAGGAACATTAATTAAAATTACGATCAATTTTTTATAAAACGAAAAATGTTCTTAGAAAATGTGAACAATTTTCTGAATAGTGATTTGTTTTAAAAACATAAACATTTTTTGAACTGGTGAACAAATCTTGAAAAAACAGGAACATTTTCTAAATCCCGAACATTTTTTGAATTAGAGAACAAAATTTTGAAATTGAGAACAAAATTTAAACATAAATATTTTCTAAAAGTACGAACATTTTTTGAATTTGGAGAACAAATTTTGAAACGAAGAACAAATTTGGACAATTTCTTAAAGCATGAACATTTTCTGAATCTTGAGAACAAATTTTGAAACAGAGAACAAATTTGGAAGCATGAACAATGTATTAAAGCACGAACATTTTTTGAACATAAATATTTAAAAACATAAACATTTTTTGAACTGGTGAACAAATCTTGAAAAAACAGGAACATTTTCTAAATTCCGAACATTTTTTGAATTTAGAGAACAAAATTTTGAAATTGAGAACAAAGTTTAAACATAAATAAATTAAAAAAGTAGGAACATTTTTTGAATTTGGAGAACAAATTTTGAAACGAAGAACAAATTTGGACAATTTCTTAAAGCATGAACTTTTTTGAATCTTGAGAACAAATTTTGAAACAGAGAACAAATTTGGAAGCATGAACAATGTATTAAAGCACGAACATTTTTTGAACATAAATATTTTAAAACATAAACATTTTTTGAACTGGTGAACAAATCTTGAAAAAATAGGAACATTTTCTAAATTCCGAACATTTTTTGAATTTAGAGAACAAAATTTTAAAATTGAGAACAAAATTAAAACATAAATATTTTCTAAAAGTACGAACATTTTTTGAATTTGGAGAACAAATTTTGAAACGAAGAACAAATTTGGACAATTTCTTAAAGCATGAACATTTTTTGAATCTTGAGAACAAATTTTGAAACAGAGAACAAATTTGGAAGCATGAACAATGTATTAAAGCATGGACATTTTTTGAATATTTAGAACAAATTTTCGAACAGAGAACAAATTTGAAAATACCAAACAAATTTGGAAGCGCGAACATTTTTTGAACAATTTTTGAGAAATGCATACAGTTTTTGAATTTATGAAAAAAATTGAAAACACGAATTGTTTTCAAATTCTGAACATTTTTGTAAAAGCGCGAACATTTTCCAAAAAATGCGAACATTTTTTGAAAAAGAAAATATAAACTTGAAAAAAAACGAAACAGAAATAGAAAAAGAAAAAAAACCGGTTCAGGAACCTTCTAGAAGGTTCCCAAAACCGGAAAAAACCAGCTGGAAACCTCTAGAATGTTCCCAAAACCGGGAGCGCTGGAACCGTTCAACGGGCCGGCCCGTTGCGTTGCTGCTCGGTCGCTCGCCTGTGCGAAGCGCCGGCAGTTTGACGCAAGGAGCAGCATATAGGATTTTCCCTATGGGGGTGCACATGTTGCACCCCCTTGGGCTCGGGCCTGGGTATATTAATACCAACTTGGCGCTTGAAAATGTCATCACGCCCAAATCCAATCCCCTCATCACCTCGAGCTACTTTTTCAAATGGTTGGGTGCTGCAGATCGACTGCGCCGAGGAGGACGGCATCGTGGTGTTCCAGGGTGGCAGCAGGGTGAAGGCAGAGTCCATCGTGCACTACACTGGGTACCTGCATATTGTATAAAATTAGTTACTCCCTCCGTTTCATAATGTAGTGCCTATAGATTTTTGCAAAAATCAAACAATACAAACTTTGACCATATTTATAGAGAAAAGTAGGTACATCTAGAATACCAAATGGACATCATTGGATACATCACGAGTTATATTTTCAGAATGTATATGTTTGATATTGTAGATGTAGACAGTTTTCTCTATACACTTGGTCAAATTTGGCAAAGTTTGACTTTCACAAAAATCTATAGGCACTACATTGTGGAATGAAAGGAGTACCAAATTATGCTTGTAGTGGAGATCGATGTTAACCGATGGAGATGTGCTCGTCGTAGGTACAAGTACAGCTTCTCGTTCTTCGGCGACGACTCTGCTATCATGGTGGACGACAACCGCGTCGGCCCGCTGTACAAGCACGTGTTCCCGCCGCGGCTGGCCCCTAGCATCTCCTTCGTCGGACTGCCATTCAAGGGATTCCTTTTCCCAGTGTTCCAGCTCCAGAGCAGCTGGGTGGCCGGGGTTCTGTCGGGGAGGATCGAGCTCCCGTCGTCAGAGCAGATGACGCAGGACGTGGCGTCCTTCTACTCAGACATGGAGGCCCGCGGACACTCAAAGAGGTTCACCCACGACCTGGGCGTAGGCACATTCGAGTACGAGGATTGGCTGGTTGAGCGGTGCGGGCTGGAGAGGATCGAGGAGTGGAGGAAGGAGATCTATGTCGCGGCGAGAGGCAGGGTGAGGGACCAGCCGGACAGCTACCGGGACAAGTGGGATGACGACGCCCAACTGTTGGAGCAAGCGCAACGTGAGATCTCGCCAAGTTCTGATCTTACCTCATCGAGGGCTACTTGCGGTTCGGCTTATTCGGAAATGGAATGGTTGATGATATGAAGGACCTTATTTTGTTTGGACAAAAATATTTTAAATATAAGTATAAATAAAAGAGTGCACTAGCCGGAAATCGAACCCGGGTCTGTACTGTGGTAGGGTATTATTCTACCACTAGACCCGGGTATATGCCAATAATTTGTATGAAAACGATGCATAAAAATTTTCACAACATATATAGGTACATATGTGCTAACCGGATCTAGTTTACTCCGTAAAAATGGAAAGCAGTTGAACAAAAAGCAATAGAAAATAGCATGCATGCATAGAAGGAAATGAAAATTGTACCTGTTGTGCCCCTGGTTTGAACAAAGATGCCAATGGAGATCAAATGTAAGTATTCATCCCTAGCTCCGTATCACACACCCACCATCGTTCCTTCCCACATTCAAGTTGTGAAAACGGTGATTAAGGGTCTCCCCGTGTGCTCACTGTGGGTTTCCCCGTGGAGCCGCCGCTCGAGTCGCACCGATCCAATTTTTTTGGGTGTCAGATTCCGTGGTGAAGAGGATTATGAAGCTTCTTCTAGCTCGATGAACTGAAGTGAAAAGCTAGCCTCTAGGTAGCAATTGATTCATTCCAGAAATTTGTACTAGAGTAGTACACCCATCGGAACAACCCAAGAGCCATCCCTGCAGCGAGCAAGGTCCCCGTCGCATCGTCGGCCACATGGCTTCGTCGGTGTCTTCCGATAGCGGCAAACAGGAACAATAGATTTTTGGTGGCGGCGGCTAGGATTCAGGCTGCCTCCCGAGTCGCCCACACGGGAGCGACGCGGGGGCAGTTGATGTTCATATCCAGGAAGTTCAAGTTAATTAGTTGTGTTATAGTTTTTGAAGGGTACACATCAAATTTTGAAGCACATAATCTCATTTCAAAACATGTACTAGAGTAGTACACCCATCGGAACAACCCAAGAACCACCCCTGCCGCGAGCAAGGTCCCTGTCGCATCGTCGGCCACATGGCTTCGTCAGTGTCCTCCGATAGCGGCAAACAGAAACAATAGATTTGTGGTGGCGGCGGCTAGGATTCAGGCTGCCTCCCGAGTCGCCCACACGGGAGAGACGCGGGGGCAGTTGATGTTCATATCCAAGAAGTTCAAGTTAATTAATTGTGTTATAGTTTTTGAAGGGTATACATCGAATTTTGAAGCCCATAATCTTGGTAAATCTCCCCTTCCGCTCGGCCTTAGTCGCTATATGTGGTTTTCTCCCATTACCCTATTTCCTATTTGTATACCTGTAGACATTCCCTTTGATTAATAAAGTTTGGCATTCCCCTAAAAAAAGCTAGGTGTGAGTTGGGGAAGTTAAAAAGGGTGTTCTTTTTGTCGTTAATTCAACACTCCTTCAAACAGTTTCTTCGGTTTGCATGCAAAATGCAGGAAACTTTAGGTATAAACTGTATGTAGTATATCAACAAAAGTGCCCAAAAAAAAGTGACAAGCCCCAAAATGGAAATGCAAAGAAAAAAAAGGAAAAAACAGAGAAATGCACCAGCCGGGAATCGAACCCGGGTCTATACCACGGCAGGGTACTATTCTACCACTAGACCACTGGTGCTTTGATGAAATGTTCTTCGCATAGCCTGTCAATTTTGGTCGTAGCATTCCTTTCACTGAAAATTAGACAGTAATCGTTACTCCCTCTGTGGTAAAAAGTATGTGCTTCAAATAGATGTATCTAGCACCAAATTAATGCTAGATGTATCCATTTGAGGAACAAACTTTTCCAAACAAAAAGAATACGTATTTCAGTATTGACCAACTAGGCTTTCAGACGTAATGTTGGATCCACGTATACAACTTCTAGACGAAGGGAAGAAGCCAACGTGTCAGGAAGATAGAAAGTGGTAAACCAATCTGTTATGGGCAAACAGACCACAATACAGCCTTTTCTCATTTCTCTTTTATGGAAAAGGCTAAATCCCGACTTTATTAATAATGCAAAAACGGCAGCACAAAGGATCCGTTAGAGTATAAGGCACACAGCACATGGGTGCAACATCATGGCCCAGGAACTAAGAGCATCCCAGCCGTTGGCCCCCCAGGACGTATAAAAATCGCCCCCTGGGGTGAGCCGGCGATTGGTTCGGCGCTGAGGACGATTTTGCGCCTAGTCGTCGCCCCCAGTCGTTGATTTTGGCCCACTTTTGAAGCCCCATTTCAGCAAAAAAGGCCCATATGGGCAAGAATAGGCCTATATTCGGCGTGGTTCGCCGTGGCTCGGCGTTCAATTATCAACATAAATATTTTTTATCACATATTTCATCACATAAAATTCAAATACTTCAATAAAATAGTAAAACAACAAATAGTTCAATACAAATTATATAGTTCAACAAATAAAAACTCATATTTCATCACACGTCGCGCCCGGTGTCGCCCTTGAGCCTCCATAGGTGCTCTATCAGATCTTGCTGCAGTTGATGATGCACCTCTGAGTCTCGGATCTCCTGACGCATATTGAGGTAGGCATCGCCCAGTCATTGCCGGCGATTCGTTCGGCGCTGGGGACGATTTTGCGCCCAGTCGTCGCCCCCAGCTCGCCCCAGTCGCCGATTTTGGCCCACTTTTGAAGCCCCATTTCGGCGAAAAAGGCCCATATGGGCGAGAATAGCCCCATATTCGACGTGGTTCGCCATGGCCGGCGTTCAATTATCAATATAAATATTTTTTATCACATATTTCATCACATAAAATTCAAATACTTCAACAAAATAGTAAAACAACAAATAATTCAATACAAATTATATAGTTCAACAAATAAAAACTCATATTTCATCACACTCGCGCCCGGTGTCGCCCTTGAGCCTCCATAGGTGCTCTATCAGATCTTGTTGCAGTTGATGATGCACCTGTGGGTCTCGGATCTCCTGACACATACTGAGGTAGGCAGTCTAGGTTGCCGGTAGCTGGTGATCAACTTGGGCAAGAGGACCCTGCCTGTGGTATGGTTCAGTGTCAAACACTGGCTCTTCCTGCTCGCTCTCAATGATCATGTTGTGTAAGATGACACAACAAGTCATGATCTCCCATATTTGATCTTTCGACCAGGTCTGAGCGGGGTACCGGACAACAGCAAATCGAGATTGGAGCATACCAAATGCCCGCTCGACATCCTTCCTGCAAGCCTCCTGAATCGTCGCAAACCAGGCGTTCTTGCCTCCAGGCACAGGGTTTTTGATGGTCTTCACAAATGTCGACCATCTCGGATAGATGCCATCAGCTAGATAGTACCCCTTGTTGTAGTGCCGCCCATTGATCTCGAAGTTCACCGGAGGAGAATGACCTTCAACAAGCTTGGCAAAGACAGGAGAGCACTGCAGCACGTTGATGTCATTGTGAGTTCCTGGCTTACCAAAGAAGGAGTGCCAAATCCAGAGGTCCTCTATGGCCACCGCCTCCAATACCACACTACAACCGCATTGGCGCCTTTGACATCCCCTGCCAAGCAAATGGGCAATTCTTCCAATTCCAATGCATGCAGTCGATGCTTCCAAGCATCCCAGGAAATCCTCTTGCAGCATTCTGTGCTAGGATCCGAGCAGTGTCTTCTGCATTGGGTGTTCTTAAGTATTGCGGTCCAAACACTGCCACCACTGCCCGACAGAACTTGTAGAAACACTCTATGCTGGTGGACTCGGCCATGTGCCCATAGTCGTCCTGTGAGTCACCGGGAGCTCCGTATGCAAGCATCCTCATCACTGTCATGCATTTCTGGATGGAGGTGAATCCAAGTTTGCCGGTGCAATCCATCTTGCATTTGAAGTAGTTGTTGAACTCCCGGATGGAATTCACAATCCTGAGGAAAAGTTTTCTATTCATCCGATAACGGCGCCGAAATGTTCTGTCGCCGTGAAGTGGAACATCGGCAAAGTAGTCGGATTAGAGCATGCAGTAGCCTTCGAGACGATGCCGGTTCTTTGCTTTCACCCGCCCCGGCGCCGAGCCACCTCGCCGCGGCTTTTCATAGCAGCTGGGCGAGGGCGGCGAGCACCATGAGATGATCTTCCTCCTGGAAGTCAGCTTCGGCTTCCTCCTCCAGCAGCACGGCAAGCACTTCCTCGTCATCCGAGTCCATCGCCGAGGC
>NC_057804.1:655899148-655921750 GCF_018294505.1 Triticum aestivum
GGCGAGAGGTGGTGCGGCGGGTGGCTCTGGCGCGCTCTTGTCCCTGATGATGGTGGTGCCCCGACCCGGATCTGGAGTTCTGGGCTCACCACTCTTGCCCTGGAAACCTCGCTTAGGGACACAGTGGAGTTGCCAAGCGAAAGCTTCGCGCTTTGTCGCCGACAACGGCAATGCTCGCAAGCGCCGTTATCTTCCTAAAGACGTCGTTGTGGCGCTCCTCTCCGTGTCCGGGTTCCGGCTGAAAACCTATGTCTTTCGGGACTCGGCAACGGCGAGGCCTTGCGCTGTTTTCACTCCTGGGGGCGTTGTCGTGGAACTTAGGTGCTATAGGGCTTATGGTGGGTGTTGTTCTCAGTTCTTCTTCTACTCTATTATGGTTGCGTAGCCGCGTGCGTGTTGCGTGATCAGGTTTGCCTAAGATGGGCATTGTTTGAGGGCTACCCGATCCCCTTGTATCATTCGGCCATGTACTGTGTGTGGTTGTTGCTTTCTATATAAAGCGGAGTGAAAGCCTGTTTCGAGGATGATAAAAAGTTCCCAGAACGCTAGATGCTCCGACATTGGGCATAATTCAAGGGAAGAGTGAGGACGCCCCGAGGTAATTTACCCCCACACTCTTGATCCCTACGACCCTACCTTCGCTTCGAAAGTAGCCTCCCTTGTGCAACTGAGAGAGCCATTGGTAGTAATACATATTGCACGTAAGCTAGTCTTTTTTTAGGATTAATGTTGCCGCTTTATTTAAACTTCAAAGTTTGAAACCTCATCCGAAATTACATCTAGAACCCAGTCTGGGGACCCCCAACCAAACCTCACAAAGTTCTTCACCGATCCTTACCTTAGCCAACTTATATGCAACAACATTAGCAGAACGTCGCACCCACGAAACTTTAAACCTCGGCGATGAACTAAGCATCGGCTTGATCTCTTCACTCATGGCCCTACGGCGGAAAGCATTTCCAGTGGTTGATTCAACATTTGTACCCGTCTTAACTATCGAGCTCCACATGCATCCTCACGGCGTTGACCTCCTCGCGCACCACTTGGAGAGCCCGCTTGCAAGCTAGGACTTAGGCCCTGTTTGGTTCATAAGTCCTAGGACTTTTTCTAGTCCCAACTAAAAAGTCCCTAGTCCCTAAAAAGTCCCTCCCTGTTTGTTTCCAGAGACTAAAAAGTCCCTAGTGCTTTCCTAGAGGTTATTAAATGACCATGTTGCCCCTAGTATATAAAAAAATAACAATCAAACAACACCATGGAGTGGCGGGCCAATGAATGCATGGAGGAGCATTGTTGAAAAAGTCCCAAAAACTTCCAAAAAAGACTCTCCTTGAGAGTCTTTTTCATTTAGTCCCAAATGCTTAGTTTAGTCCCTAAAAAGTCCCTCCCGTTTGGTAAAAAAGTTTCTAAGAGGGACTTTTTCTAGTCCCTACACAAAAAAGTCCCTGGAAATAGACACCCCCTTATTACGGCGTACGGGTCCACAATGTTCCGGAAATGATGGCACACAACGGCTCTAAAGTCTAAACCCGGTTAGCCTTGCAAACACACATGAACCGTAGCAGCGACCTGAGGGGGATCCGGGGCAGGATGTGCGACACGATGACCTTGTGTGGCACGTACGGCGCCATTGTCACGTCGGTGAGGGCGGTGGCGATCTCTTGCGACGGCGATGAGCACGCAACAACACGTCACCGACTCTGTACACGTACAAGTTTATGCAAGTGAATCCTTGGTGTACACGTACACGTACGTTATTTCTCGATCGAGATATTTCTCAATTAACGACTGCCTCGTCAGATCTACTAATATCCAACTCGGGCGGTAGAAATATTAAATCGAACGCGATGGGATCTCGTCGTCCTGCCGTGGAGGCCACCAGCAGCATGGATATGCTACAGGAGATCCTGCTGAAGCTGCCGACCAAGGACGTCGCACGGTGCTGCTGCGTTTCCAAGCTGTGGCGCCGGGTCGGCAGCAACCCCTCCTTCCGCAGCCTCCACTCCATGGCTGGTCATGTCGTCTCCGCGGCCCAGATCTCAAAGACCTTGCTCGTGTCTGAGAGGTGCCAGGCCGGCCGGAGCGATGAGGCCGTCATCTTTGATGCGTCGTCGGGCAATACCATGTGCTGCGTCCCCATCCCCGGCGGCTATAGCCTAGCCAACATCTGTAACAGCCTCCTCTGCTTCATACACCGCTATGGCCGCGATGACCCCGGTCCCGAGGCGCCGGTGGTGGTGTGCAACCCTGTCACCGGCGAGACCCTGGCGCTCCCCAGGGCGCCTCCGCTAATGGTCACCCCCAAGGGCACGTACAGGCACCAGTTGGCCTTGGGATTCGGCCCTCCCACCAAGGAGTACAAGCTCTTCCGGCTATCGACGCACTCTCTTTCCTCCGAGCAGCGCGTGGAGGTGGACGTGTACACCCTAGGCGATGCCGATGGATGGCGCCATCATTCGTTTCTCTCTCCGTGTCGCCCGACGAAAATCTCGCCGCTGGTGTCGATGGACGGCAAGCTGTACGTGGTAACCAATGGCTGGAAGCATGGCTACGACTGGAATGAGATTCCCAGAAGAATATTGGTGATTGACGTGGCGACGGAGTTGTGCCGCACGTACCCACTTCCGGACTACGAGTGTTTTCACTTCGAGAGCCCGCCGATGGGTGCCTTTGAGCTCAGTGGCCGGCTGTGCTTCGCCGCGCATGCCCTCAGCTGTAGACGGCCTGAAACTAATGTCATCCACTTTTGGGTCATGTCACCGTCGGAGGGCGACGAGGACGAGCAACCAGACTGGGAATTGCACTACAGCTTCCCCATAGTAGAGGGACGACCATGCTTTGTGTTTCACAGACCATGGGCCTGCTGGCTAGACCACGATGAGATATTGTACTACGCCTGCGCTGGCGTATTGCACAGGTATAGCATGAGACAAGGCTCGTCTGTTGACGTATAATGTGCTGCCTAGTCTCTTCCATCAGATCGGTCTTTTGGTTGCATTGACTAGAGCATGCAGTTCTACATGGTATCGGAGCCAAGAGGTCTTGAGTTCAAGACCCGACTGGCGCAATTAAATTGTAGCCCACTTTCGGTCCACGTTTATGCCTGAGGGAGCCACACGTGAGGGGGAGTGTTGACGTATAATGTGCTGCCTAGTCTCTTCCATCAGATCGGTCTTTTGATTGCATTGGCTAGAGCATGCACTTCTACATCGTCGACTTCCAACGGTGGATTTCTATTACTCTCGCCTCTCACCTTTGAGTTGTCGCCATCCCAGGATGATGATGAAAACAAACACCAGTTTGAGCATGCAATGCTAAGTCTACTACGATGATGCTATCAGTAAATCAACATAGCTCTTGAGCCGTGGGTTTTGCTCAACAGCATGCCAATATACCATGTGATTTGCTGATTTTGTATATATACAATACAGAAACTTTGAAATATTGGTTATATACCTCTTGGTTTATTATTTTTTTCCTTTTTCTTTTAATTGATTAATTAATCAGCTCGGCTAAATATCTGAGACTTAGTTAATTATGTCTTACTCAATGTTTTATCCGTCAGATCTTACGCAGAGATCCATGCAATTTTTTCTTTTTATATGTAATTTCTATCTAACAATGATGATGTCACAGATATTACACCCATTAACTTATTTATCTTAACATGCAAATTTGTCACCTCATCATACAATCATGTATGGAAAAGCACCTCAGCATGCAATCATGCTCAGAGAAAGGGTTCGGCTCTCCTGCTGGGATCCCCGCACGCCTTATGCTACTGTTGGGAGCTCTATACACATTATGTTGCTGGGATCCTTTTCACAAAAAAGGAGGTGGAAGATTTCAGATCCACGGTGAAACTCAAGCCTACTATATTTTTGTGTGTGTTTGGTTTTGGAAGTGGGTGGGTGGCCCCCGACATGTAGGGCCTCAAAGGGCAATTTAGGATCTTTTTTTAAAAAGTAGGAAGGTCCCGGCCTCTACATCAGAAAGATGCATGCATCCATTTATTAAAAAAGTGTCCAAATAGTCTCAGTACAAAAATAGGCTCACTCCGAGCTGAAAGAAGAAAATAAAGGGCAATTCTAGGTGGCTGCCAACTGTTTATAGGATTGGTAGTCTGATTCCGTTTCGGCCGTGTCCGGGTTTCTCCACCATCAACAACGGTTGAGCATCTCTGTGGGTCACAAAAGGATTGTAATAGTAGCACATTTTTTTGAGAATAGTTATATCACATTATTAGTCACGCTGAGGCAAATTAATCATGGAGAAGAACATGAGAAAAAGATTTATAATGTACCTTTGGTGTTTCAATAAATTAAACTGGATTGGAACTAGGCTTGAAATGTAAGGGATTGCATCAAATTGAGAGAGAAATTATGTGCATATAAATTGGATTTAGCAAAAGCTTGTGATAGGGTTGATTGGCACTTCTTGGAGAGTATGCTAAGGGCGTTGGGCTTTGCCCCAGGTTGGATAAATTGGATTATGGCCTGTGTTATGTCAGTAAGATTTTCTGTGCGCTTCAATGCTCAACTTTTGGAAGCTTTCGCCCCTTCATGTGGTATTAGACAAGGAGATCCTTTATCACCGCACTTTATGTTTGTGCCTGAGGCTCTATCTTTGGTGCTACTGGATGCGTGTAGTAGAGGATTTCTTATGGACTTTAAGATCAATAGGCATGCTCCATGAATATCACATCTTTTGTTTGCTGATGACTACCTCTTATTCTTCAAGGGATCCATTAATCAAGCTTTGACAATTAAGAATATTATTTCCACTTATGAGAAGGGAACTGGTCAGGTGCTGAGCCCAGATAAGTGCTCTATCATGTTTGGAAAAAAGTGCAGTGTGGAAATTCAAGTGGCCGTTATGGTAATCCTTTGCATCACCACGGAGGGATTTGAGGACAAATATCTTGGGCTTCCAGTGCCTCAAGGTAGAATGAAAGCCGGTAATTTCAATTAACAAAAGAAAAAGATCTCAAGATTTTATCAGGTTGGTTAGAAAAATATGCATCTTGTGGAGCAAAGGAAACATTTAATAAATATGTGCTTCATGCCCTCCGAGTGTATGTCATGGGTATGTTTAAGTTTCCGGCTGCATTGTCTGAGGAGTTATCACAGATTATAAGGAATTTTTTGTGGGGTGATGAGGAGGATAAGAGCAAGACTCATCGACTGGCTTGGGATCAATTGACAAGTCCTAAAGCTGAGGGAGAGATGGGATTCCGAGATCTCAAACTTTTTAATCAAGCGCTGTTAGCGAAGCAGGCGTGGAGGTTGGTGGTCAACCCTGATTCTCTGTGCGCCAAAGCGGTCAAGGCAAAATATTACCCACAGGGACTTATCCTCGACATTGTATTTCCTCTGTCGGCCTCACTGCCTTGGCAAGCTCTTATGCATGGATTGGAGTTGCCTGAAATTGGGAGTTATTTGGGTAGTGCGTGATGGCTCTAATATTAATATTTGGAGAGATAACTGGCTCCCAAGGCACTCTGGACTTAAAATTACGGCAAGGAAGAGTAGGACGAGAATGAAATGGGTGTCTGATTTGATTCTGACTGGTCCAAAAGGATGGGACGAGAATTTGGTTAGGCACCTATTTTACCCACATGATGCAGAAGAGACCCTTCAGCTGCGTATTCCATCTTCAGGGGAAGGTGATTTTGTTGCATGGCGCTTTGAGAAGACGGGGATGTTTTCAGTTAAAAGCGCGTACAAGCATGCACTCACGTTAAAGGAACAAAAAGAAGACGAGGGGCAATACAGAGATGCAACATTGGGGGAGAGGAAAATTTGGGACATCATCTGGAAGGCCAATGTTCCTCAGAAGATCCATATTTTTGCATGGCGGGTTGCTACCAATAGTTTGACTGTCCAAGTAAACAGAATGGCGCACCACCAAGCGGTTCTCAGTACGTGCTCGATATGTGGAGTGGAGGACGAGAATATGTTTCATGCGCTTATTATTTGCCCGAAGGCTCATGCGTTGCGTATGGCCATGAGAGATATTTGGGAGTTACCTACAGAGGATGCATTCAGGTATACTGAGTCGGAATGGTTTCTTGTTCTTCTAAGTCCAGTGGGACAGTCTGTGCGGGACAAAATTATTTTCAGTTTTTGGAGAGCCTGGCACTTGAGAAATGATTTGATTTTTTAGCAAGGGCACAGAGTCAGTCACAAATTCGACCAATTTTGTTGATAATTATTGGTCGTCCTTTGGCACATGTCATTCAATGCCATTGGATGATTCTAAGAATAAATGGGAAAATACGATGAGTGGTCTAAAAAGTGATCCAAATACTTTGGAAGTTCAGATGGGTTGGAAACCCCACCTTCTGGTTATATCAACATTAATGTCGACGAGCTTTTTGAAAAGTATTAGCGTGGCAAGTGTGAGTGTGATGGCTAGGGATTTTGCTGGCAAAGTCATGATTTCTTCGTGGGACTATACATTGGGAGGTGTAATAGCGTGGAGGAAGCGGAACTCCGAGCTTGCATTGCTTGTCTCTATATTACTACTAGATCATTGATGGCGTGCGTTGCTGCGCCCGTTTATTGGTTCAATGTAATTATAGGAATCATGTAAATATATGATGCCATGAAGGAGGTCCAATATGCTCCAAATTTAGGCTGGTCACCGCAAAGACCAGCAACTTGATTGGCCACACCAGAGCAAGGATAATAATATGGCAATAGCACACTGCCATGTAATCTAAAGTCAATCAAATAACCAACATACTCTCTCGATTCACTATTATAAGATGTTTTTGATATTTTAATATGGACTACATATAGACTGAAATGAGTTGACAAACCCGTTAAAACACATTTATAAACATCCAATTCAGAAAGTTAGAAGATCTTACAATAGTTTGCGGAGGGGTAGTAATTTGTTACATAGGATCTAATGCAGTCCACCGCATCAATTGTTTTTGGGATATGAACACATCGACCGATCCCTCGTGCATACCATCATATGAGAAATATGTAGCTAGCAACAGTTGATATCAAAATGCTTTCAAGATGCTTATGGGATGGGTAGTAGTAGATAGTATAGTCTCATCATCAGAATCTGCATCATTCAAGTATCTTGATGCAATATGATAAAACTATCAAAGATAGCTTCTTTTTCTGTTCTGCAATAGATGAAGGAAAACAATCAGTATTCTACATGTCAAAAAAAAGCAGCACTAAATTTATTTCATATACATGTAGCATGTTGGCGCTCAGTTCTTAAGAGAAGAGAAATAAACATTAAGGCATCAACACGTAGCTCATGACCAAATAACTTAACTATTAGGTATATCATGTAAACAATATTCAATGTTTAAAAAAAAATCCGGGGTTGACCAGCACAGCTTAAATAATTCTATCAAACAAACTACAAATAGTATTGAAGACAAGAAGGCAGGAATCAATAAAAATATCTATTTTAACATAAGTATATGCTTACATATCATGTATACAATGTAAAAGAGTATAACATCTAAATGGAAAGTTATTCACCTCACATTTCCAAATGTCCATACCAACCGGAGGACCATATCTTGCAAGTTGGGAGTATGGAGCAGAATGGAAATTCAATTACCTTTCTAAGAAAGTGAAGTGGACAATTCAAGTTAATCTTTAAAGGACAAAACCTAAGAGGAATGCACTTTGGATGGCATTCATTGGTGCTAGGATGTAGTTATATGAAAAGGGGAATAAAAATGGGATTCGGAGAATCAGACAAGACGCATACATAAAAATTGGAATAAAAATGGGATGTAGTTATATGAAAAGGGGAGTCTGAGTATCGGACAAGATGCATATAAACATTGGAATTTAACCCCCAAAATACTAACCAAAACAGATAAACACCAAGAAGTGAGACAACAATCCGCTTACATCTTCAAACACCTTCCCTACACAAAAGCTCTGCAATGTCTTGACATACAGAACTGTGCAATGTCTTGACATACAGAATTTACCAAAGTGACTTGTGTCCTCAGCCGTCAGATCGCGGCGTTGACGCCCGAGATTGGCTGGTCATTGTACCAAGTATCGTTACACCATTTTTAGGGTCCCATCGCATGTCACGGTCTGCCAAATTAAAAGGGCTGCTGCTATCGAAACTGATCTGGCTGTTCTGTCATCGACTGGCCGCAAAAATAACTATGTATGAGAGGCCTGGGCATGACAATTGAGAACTAACATCTCTTCCAAGCAGGTGGTCACCATTTTTATGGGCTTCTTTGTGTGCTTGAGCCAGGCAGCCTGACGTGGAACGACTGCTGCTCCAGAAGCCTATTTCTGTTGCCTTTCCATTCACTCGACCGACGCGTGTTTTCTGGTTACTATAATAACTGACCATGATAAAAACTCACTAAAAAAGCTGATCTAAAATATAACCAGACTATTAGCATTCTCCCCTGTATCTTTGAGCCAGCGAAAATTATGTCGTTCACATTCTGTGTCCGCTCAATGCAAATGAAAATTCCCTGCCCCATCGAATCATTCAGTCATGTGACCAGCGACAGAATGATGGTGATGAAGCTTCAGTTCCAGAATCACAATTGAAGCAAAGAACAGGGCTGATGGAGAAACTTTTAGTTCTGGGATTGCCACGCCATCATTCTTGGTCTGCAAATGCAAAAGGAACATTCTTATACTATAATCAGATAGTTTGAAGCGTATTTGCTACTTGCTAGATTCTTCTACTTAAAATTTATTTATTTTACTTTTGATGATGATTCTAACATCTGTTTAACTGTTCCTTGCTGGTATTTCCAGCAGCTCCATCCAATCCAATCCAACTATAACCGCATTAATATTACACCATATATATTTGTGTGGCTTAATCCATTTATATTCGATGCCATCCTAATCTATTTTGGATGTTACACATTAAGAAGTTATGTCAGCTCACCAAATATATGGGGAATGATTGATGCAATACTGTCTAATTTTTTTCCAAACTAACTTTGAACAAGAAGTGTAACCCAAACCATGTCCTTTTCACATATCCGTGTCGTTCAACTATACTCAAATATTTGCATTGTTCTATTGACATGATAGACGGGCGCGGCAACACGTGCATTCATGTTCTAGTGTCTTCACATACAGAATAGCCTATCTAATAAGTTTACCTCTTCAGATCATGGTCAAACTATACAGAATTGTCTCCATCTCTTCCAATAATTGGTGTCAGAGGATTCACAGATAGCACGAGGCCTGATCCACGGAGAAAGATGAAATAAAGTCCAAATTAGTGCTTTGAGATTTCATCCACCAGTACAATGGGGCAGATGAGTAGAGGCCTAGTGTTCGAGGAGAGTAGGGGAGCTAGGAGGGAATTTCACAGGAGCTCACCAACAACAGTTCTGAAGCATCATGACAATGAGGAGAAGACGGTCTGATGCAATAGATGAGGGAGACAGGACCGCCGACATCCCCGACATTGACCAGGTCTTCCACTACCTTTGTCCACCGGCTTAGCCTCCAACTCCAGATAATTGTGAAAATTGTCGTCGTCATTACTTTGCTCCATAATAAGTAGTGACGAATATTTGGTTCAGACAAAAAAATTAGCATGCAATAGTTGAGATAGATATGCCTAAGATTACAACTGAAATTGATTCTTTAGTTTATTTATCGGATAAGAACAATTCTGAACAATTATATGGACTTCATCTAGGGACTGTACAACTCATTTAGATGTCCAATGTATCCATTCATGAAAGAGTTCGGTCCAGAAGCAAAAAATCTAAGAACACTATCCAGCCAATGAGCAACTAACTTCTGTTTGGGTTATGAGTTCAAACAAGGCCAAAACTCCAAATTCTGTACCAACATCTATTTGAATTAACTAAACCTCGAGAACATAAAAGGTGTCATTTGTATGTGGTTCTTCCAAAAAAAGTTGCCAACGTGATGTGTACATGGACTATAAAATTACAGGAGTCCTTCATTGGGTTTCAATTACTTACTTCATCAGCGGCCTGCCGCCCGCTATCTCGTTGCCTCGGTGTCATCTCAGATCTGCATCAACCACAACATGGCATGCTATGGTCCTATGACTTGAGCTCTGTGATGACCAAACAGTATTGCAAGGGAGGATATGGCAGTTGCAGCTGCGCGCCATGAAAATCAAATGAAGAACCATGGAAATTGGAACATCCAAAATTCAGTTAAATGATAGATCATTCTACACTGACAAACCATAACTTATTACCCCTATCTGTAGCACCTCGGCCGGACAAACAGATTGTTTAGCACCTCAATTGGTTGAGTTACAAAACCCTATAATGCATCGAGGGAGAAGAAACTTACTGGTGGGGAGAGCAACGGCGACTGTACGGCACGGAAGGGGGCGGCCAGCGTGATGAGGTGGGCGGCTCCGTTCAAGCAGGATGAGGTTGGCGGCTTCGTGCTGTCGGGTTGACGCGGTGGATTTGAGCACTGCCGGTGGGGCGGCCTCCAACCTAGCCGTCGCGCGCCTCCGCCGTCGCCACCTCTGCTGCCAGCATCACTCGTTCCCTGAGGGCCGAGAGAGCGAGAGGAAGGGGGACGGGGTTGACTGTTGAGCACGGCAAATGGGCCAAAACAACGCGATACGAGCCCAATTAACCACAGGGGCCCAAAAAAGCTACCGGAGTAGCTGCCCCTCGGACGGCCCATCTCGCGAAAAACATCCCAGGAAGATCCAGTGGCCAGGAACGGCCAGCACATGAAAACGAATGGTCAAGATGTTGAGTGCGTGAGAGGGCTGGGATGATGCTCAGTTTTAATATATCTAAATATAGGTATAACACTTCATTCTCCAATAATTTTAGAGACTGGCTGTGCTTTTGTTGCAGTGATTTTTGCAAATGAATTTGATGATAGACCAGCTCTGCACGATCTGAAGAAGGAAGCATGGGGTATTTCTAAGCTAATGGATAGCTTCAGAGTTTCAAAGATTAGACGTTCGGCTAATGAGGTGGTCCATCTAATAGCCAAGTTTAGTTTTGATAACAGAGTGGATGGGATTCTTGTTAATGTTGTACCGCCCTATGTGGTGAACTCTGTAATGAATGATTGTAACACGTCCTTTGGTTAATTAATATATGAGGTGGTGTTTAAAATAAATTTGAGAGAGAAATTTTCTTGTCAATTCAACAAATGTGTCTGTGTTGATTTTGGAGATCGCTGCGATAGAGGTAGAAATATCCGATAGAGGTAGAAATTTTCTTATCAATTCAACAAATGTGTCTGTAATGAATACTATGTTGTCACTGATGCATCCATCAGGTGATAAAGTAAGCCCGGGAAAGCAATGATATGACACTGATCCTATTGTGGGGGATTGACATCATCTCCCAGGGCCCTACACACCCACATATCGAGCGAGGCGCACGTACGCACATAATTCCCCATGGAGCTCGGTTAAATTGGACGCAGCAGCGGTCCGACGGCGGGCCGGAGGAGGATCTGTGGCACCATCTCGTCTGGCACGTACGGTGTCAATCGGTGAATACATATGCATGGAATTTAGGTGGTTCGGATCCTAAAAATACTACTACTACCATCAGGAAGTAATTAGTGTGCCCACAAGGAGTCCGACTTGATACCTGCTTCGACTCCAACTCGGCAACTCGTGCTCTAAAATAGACACCCTGCGATCACAAGCTGGTCGATTCCATGTTGCCGGATTGCTGTTGCCCATCTATCTGTAACGATGGGGCGTCGTCTTCGTCACCATCTTCGTCTATCCATGACGACGGGACGTCGTCGTCGCCATCTTCGTCGCGTTGAGGCTCAGAGCAGCAGCCACAGCAGGGAGATCCCTAGGGAGATGCTCCAAGAGATCCTAGTGAAGCTGCCGACAAAGGACGTGGCCCGGTGCTGCTGCGTCTCGAGGCTGTGGCGCAGTGTCGTCAGCGAGCCCTCCTTTCGCCATCTCCACGCCGCCAATTACGCCACCGCTTTGTCGGCGGACACAGAAGTCTTGTTCGTCTTGACGACGTGTGAGCCGGGCCGGAGCGACGGTGCCAGCATCTTCAGCATGTCTTTGGGCAAGGCCATGTTCTCCTTCGACATCCCCAGCGGCTATGACCTCGCCAACGTCTGCAACGGCCTCCTCTGCTACGTGCACGGCAGCGGCCCCGAGGCGCCGGCGGTGGTATGTAACCCTGTCACCGGCGAGACGCTGGCGCTTCCCAGGGCACCGCCGCTCACAGGAACCAAGGATAAGACACATCTCTTCGCCTTGGGATTCAGTCCACCCACCAATGAGTATAAGTTGTTCAGGTTCTCTAAGGTGCACATGGCCGTGTACACCTTAGGCGACACTCGGCGCTGGCGGCAGCACTCGTTCCACTCACCATCTCATCCGGCTGAAATCCTGACTTGGCCGCCACTGCTGATCGACGGCAAGCTGTATGTGGTGACGATAGGTTGGAAGCGAGTGTTGGTAGTCGATGTGCTTACTGAGACATACTGCACGTACCGTCTCCCAGAGCATGAGACTCTCGACTATGCCAAGCGGCTAATGGGTGCCTTCGAGCTCGACGGCCAGTTGTGCTTCGTCAAACACGTCTGTTACGTGGGCCCCCACTTTTGGGTCATGTCACTGCCGAAGGATGACAAGCCTCCACAATGGGATCTGCGCTATAACTTCCACATCAAGGAACCTTTCTACATCTTCAGGCCATGGAGCGCCTGGGCTGACGATGGCGACAAGATGCTCTGCTACATGAACGACGAAACTTTGTACAAGTATGACACGAGAACATGCTCACCGCTGATGCCTGACCAGGGTCAACAGCTGCGGTGGGACCAAAGGCTCCAGATCCCGGTGTTTCAAATATCAGGGAAAATTTTGAAATGCGACTTTATCATCCGTGGGGGTTATCGCCCCACCCTGCTCTCGCCTCTCACCTTTGCGTTACCGCCTTCCCAAGCTGATGAAGACAGAGAAAAATACAGACGCCAATTCAAGCACACCCTGTCAAGTGTACTATATGGTACCATCAACAAATTAAGAAGAAGAAAGCAAAAGGAAAAAGAATAGATGACAAAAGTTATACTCATTTGTTGATAGCTGATGTCAACTAAAAGCATTAGAAAATCAATAACATATGCATACATATCGGCGTGGAATCATGTTAACATGCATCTTTTTTCCTTCTAAGAATGCATGCATCTTCGATCTGGTGATATATTTGTGTATATTATCATTTTGGCATCCAAAGCGCTGCTCCAGCCAGTACAAAAGATTCCACGCTGACTTTGGAATTTTCAAGGTTAACTCCTACTCCAACATTTGTATATATAGTACTTCAGGGCATGGAAGGGAAAACGTATCTCAGAGACAGCAGGTCAGTTTCTTTGCGTGTTCGAGTGACCTGCAGGAGTATCGTCAAGGCCTCCGTCACACGGCCCGGCGCCGTGCTTCCCGTCTCCAACCTCGACCTGCTGTATTATCCATAGTTTTAAATAGTCGGCTATACTCCGTTATAGCCTTTTCAGCAGAGTTCTGCTAAATAGTCGTCTTCATAAATAGTCCGCTATACCTCCGCTATAGCTGATTCGAAGGCCCATCGCTATTTTTCATAGCCCACTATTTAAACATTGGTATTACCCAATGCCGCTCTCGATGGGGCCCTCCGCCAGCGGTGGCTTCGTCAACGTCGTCGCCGCCTTCGAGGGGCAAGTTGTCGCCCCTGCTGGACCACTTTTTTCCGCTCGCAGGCCGCATCGTGGCCAACCCGCGGACATGGCTCCCAGAGGTGCACTGCGACAACCAGGGCGCGGAGCTCGTCGTCGTTGAGGTCGGCGTGGCGCTAGGCAGCCTGGACTTCGGCGACATGGACGCGTCGCTGGCGAGGGTCGGCATCCCCGTCCAGTACGACACGGGCGCCGCGCTGTCGGTGCAGCGGGTGCCGTTCGCCTGCGGCTGGTTCGTTGTGGCCTGGACCCGGAGCACTAACCACGGCCTCGCGGATGGGTGCACGCTGTGCATGATCGTAGACGCATGCTCTGAGCTCACGCGGGCCAGGACGATCGTTGCCACCCCGAACTTTGACTGATACTTGTTCCGCCGTCGCACCACGCCGTCGTACGGCCCTTCGGTGGGCGAGTTGTTCATGCCGCTGGTGAGCAAGCGTCTCGTCAACGCCCTCATGGCCGGGGGTTCCTTGGTCTGCCGCACCTACTACGTCGAGGAGCGGGACCTCGCCATGCCGCACGCGCAGGCGACCGACGACGGGGAGCACGGAGCGAGCCGCGTTGAGGCGGTGTCTGCATACCTATGGAAGGTGTTCGCCGCCACCGTGGGCTTGTCGGACCAGAGTTGCCGCATGGGCTCGTGGGTGAACGGGCGACGACGTCGCACCACCGCGCCGGAGGAAACCAGACGCAACTACGTCGGCTACGTCACGGCATTTGCGGTGGCCGATGCGAGCACAGACGCGATCCAGCGGCGGCCGCTCCCTGAGATCGCGTCAATGATGCGCGAGTCGATTAGGTCGACGACCACCGACGAGCACTTCCAGGAGCTGCTGGACTGGGTTTGTCACATAGTGACTGACATGTGGGCCCACATATGATAACGGTCCCACATATCATAATGCATGCCTTAGGTGCTGGTCCAAATAAACGGAGTTGACTATCCAGTCATGACAGCGTGATGGGTGGGTCTCTCCTCTCATAAACACGTTTAATTTGTCTAAACCGGTAACTATGCAAAAGCGATAGTTTTTAAGAAATTTTTAAAACAAAAATGGTAGGTTCTTTTATAAGAAGGGGGTAGTTTTTGGGACAAATACCTTCAGTTGGCAATGAGTAACCAATAATACGTCATGGGCCAGTGAAGGAGATGAAATTTCATATACTCCCTCCTTTCAGTTTTTAACTCAAAAATCTCCTCAACCTAGACAAATGATGAGTGAAGAAGCAAATTCCGTACTTTGCAAATCTATCGAATTAGTGAATGAGATGAAATTAAGGGTGGCTCGTAAGGCCTTGGAAATTTGGTCCGTGTCAACCAACGATCAAGTGATGGATGTGCTGACGAAGCAGAACGATGCACAACAGCTAAGACAGACAGCTTTGTTAACTGATTAGTTGTGATTGAGGGGAGTGTAAAGATTTGGGAGTTGTATCGGCACACCTAATTAGTCAACTTGTATGCATGAGGGTAAATCCAAATGAAATCATACCAGATCATAATAGTGTGCCATGCTTGAGTAGAGGAGCCATTGGCCGTGATATAACACATATTAATTGGTCTACTATGAGAACCACTAGCCTAATGAGCCAACTTGTGTGCATGAGGGTTGTTTAGCATCCGATCTTGAGGGACGCAACTACCAATTTAGTGCCACATATATATGAGGAGAGGCGCCAATAACCAGCTATATATAGGAGCACATAGTTGACTTGGCCTGCTACTACCTAATTAGTTGATGTCTGCACATGCATATGTCTATAGTGTACGTTCACAGATAATGAGAGCAAGCAATGCATGCCCGTGGCGTGCTCCGCAAAAAAACCAGCCAATTCCAGCTAGTGCCATGAGGGCACATGTACTGTAAGCAGCGCGTGGCTTGTTGTAAACTACGTACATAGGGTCAGAGCATCGATCCATGAGGGTACACGATCTGATTCTGATCTGATCATCAACACGTACACAACCTCTTGCATCATGTACAATCCGGCTATAAATACCACCCAAACAACCCGAACATACAGCAGTACAATCACATACACATGCGACTAGCTTCCTCAATCAAAGCTCTAGCAATGGCGCCGCCGCCATCGTCCAAGCTCGCCCTCCTGCTCCTTGCCATGGCACTGATGGTCTACACCGTTCGCGGTTGCGGATACAACTGCCCGTCCCCGTCTCCGCCGCCGCCGCCACCACCACCGCCGTCGCCACCGCAACCGGCGTACCCCCCGTCGCCACCACCACCATCAACCAGCTCTGGCTCGTGCCCGAATCTGCAAGTGTGCGTCAATGTGCTGAACCTGCCAATTCTCAGTCTCGGCTTGTTTGCGAATGAGTGCTGCCCACTGCTCTACGGGTTGGCCGACCTGCAAGCTGCCGCGTGCCTCTGCGACGTCCTTGACGGCATCCTCGGCCTCCACCTCGACGTCGTGCTCCTTCTCAACCAGTGCAACATTCGCTGCGAATCCACCTACACCTGCCCGCGCTGATCGACCAACCGTACACATATATGTGCTCTTTGCAAGTTTGCCTTCCCGTTCATATTATATCTGAGTCTCGTGCATGCATGCATGCAACGGTGTTCACTAGGTAGGTACATGCGTAATCATAAAAGTGTGTCGTGTTGTGTTGTTGGAATTAATACTGTACGAGACATTCATGCATAAATACGTGGAATGAAAGTACGTTGAAGTTGTCTAACAATGTGCTTATATCATCTGGGATATTCATGTCTTTGTATCATCTGAGATGTCCGGGCTGTGCATGCATTTTCCTTTTCTTTTGATGAAGAAGGATCGAAAACAATAATACTACATCTACGAAACCTGTTACGTGATCCTACGTAACCTTCCCTCTAATTCCCCCCCCCCCCCCCCGATTTTCATGGGTGTGGGGCCCCCTCCCTCCCCTTCTTCCAATTAAAATTTGCCAAATCAGCAGCATTACGTAAACCTTACGTAGCTTTGCGTGGATGTAACATTGCTTGATAGAAAATTACATGAAAACCAAGTTTTGGTGGAAATCGATGAAAACCACTGGGAAACAATGTTTTAGTGTCTCAAAAAAAAATCTCCAATGGGCATCAATACAACATGTGGTACTATCTTTGTGATGGCATCTATACTCATCAGAGTAACTCATGGTGGGTGCGGTCACGATCTGAGGATACGCTCGCTCCTCGGTCGCTCCCGCGGGCGACTAGGGGTGAACCCTAGCCGCCAGCGCCAGCGCCACGACCTGCCGCCCCCTCCCCCCTCACCGCCGCCGATATGCGTCGCCGAGCAAAGCCCGTGCTGCTCAGCAGCGGCGAGGCTCTCTCCTCCTCCCATCTGGAGTGCCACGACGCAGGCCGGCCGCTTCAAAGGAGCTCGGCGCCTTGGCGTCCGGGGCAGCGCAGCGAGGAAGCGGTGATGGTGGACGTGAGTGGTGAGGCTCCACAGGTGGCTGGGTGGAGTGGCAGGGTGACTGGGCGGCGTCGGGCGCGGAGTGGCGCTGATCTGGCGCGAGAGGGGCCTGCACGACGGCGTCCGCGCGGCAAGGCTGCATGGGCAGAGGGCTACAGTGGCTGCAGGAAGGAGTGAGGCGTGGGCGCGCACAGGCTCGTCGCAGCCGTGATGGGCGCGGTGGCTGCTGGTTCCACCCAGATCTGGCGGCGGTGCTCCTAGCGGATCTAGTCTGGTGCTCGCCGCGGGCACGCGGGGAGCGTGGGTGGTGTAGTCGGCGCGGCTCAGGGCCTATGGTGACACATGGCAGCTGCTTCAAGGTGCAAGATGTGGTGGATCTTGTTTCCAGCGGCCGCGATGGCGCGAATGGTGCGCGTGGCACACGTCTGTTGCTTGGCTGCGGCCGACAACCATGGTAGATGTTGGTCTCGGGTGCCTGATGTCACTTGAAGCTACGTCGGTATTTCCCCAAAGAGGAAGGGATGATGCAACACATCGGCGATAGGTATTTCCCTTAGATATGAAACCAATGTTATCGAACCAGTAGGAGAACAAAGAAACACAACGTAAACAGCCCCTGAACACAAATAACAACACCTCGCAACCCGACGTGTTAAAGGGGTTGTCAATCCCTTTCGGGGTACGACGCCTCAAGATAAGCAACTAACGTGAGGTAAATTTGTAGATAGGATAAATAGACTGCAGAACAAATAAATTGCAGCAAGATATTTTTATATTTTTTGGTTTAATAGATCTGAAAATAAACGCAAGAAAAAAGTAGATCGCAAGACAAATATATGAGAAAGAAGACCCGGGGGCCATAGGTTTCACTAGTGGCTTCTCTCGAGAAAAGTAGCAAACGGTGGGTGAACAAATTACTGTTGGGCAATTGATAGAACTTAAAATAATTATGACGATATCCAGGCAATGATCAATACATAGGCATCACGTCCAAGATTAGTAGACCGACTACTGCCTGCATCTACTACTATAATCTTCTTAACCCACTCCATGTCTGCTATTTGAATAAGTTGAATCATTGAAGCTAATTTTCTAGATTACAAGATGAGCCTAGATTACAGCCGTAACATTCAATTGACATATTCCAAGTGGCCATCTATTCTTCCTGTAGCTTGGTCACAGCTTTGCTAGGTAATCTTGAGAACCAAAGAAACTCCAGATTTAGATGAAAGAAAAGGTGGGAAGCTTCACATGAACTCATGATTGCCTTCCCAGCGCCAATGGCTTTGAACTAGAACTACCATTTCTGAAACCAGAGCTTGAGCTACTGCATACTTGTACAGCAGTCCTGAAGCACCTAAAATGTACTTGGATTCTTGTTATCTAGTAAAATATGAGCAGATAAGATAAGGATCAAAATTATAGTGTTTGTTGGTTTTCAGAATTGTACACGACTGTATATTTGTCATATTCATATCCAACCAGATAAAATTCAAAACATGACCAGAAAAATCAGAAAGAAAATTAGGTAATAATCCAACATTGCTGCAACTACATATGTATGTCTAATTACTAGGTGGTAATAGTGTTTTTATTGTTCTCGACTTCAATTGCTAGTGTTCCTGGTTCATTAGGGTTGTAGCCATACATAAACATAAAAACAGTATTTTGTTATTAAGTACATATTATGCACATAGTAATTTGTGTTCATGTGTTCACTCATCTTAGAACCACCGCCGGTACATCCTATGGACGAGTTGCGCCTCAAAAGTATCATAAGGAAAAAATTCAAGGCTCCAAGCACTCAGAATTCCTGCATTATCAACATTGTATGCAGCCAAAACTGTCATTTCACCTAAAAAAAGGCCCAAGAATAGTACCGATGAATCTGAAGCTGAGTACCATCTTAATGAGGACGATCCAAGTGAAGGAGAGTCGGTCGATGATAGTTTAGTACATGAGACAGAAGCATTGCAAGAATTTAAGTCCAGACCTGCTGCTAGCTCAAACTCCAAGGTGCTAGATTCCTCCATCTAGTCATTGCTAGATATGTTGCTTGTTGGTCATTGCAGCAATTTTTTTTGTTAAATGTTGTTGATTAAACCGTGGTTTCATTTCTATCAGGGCTTGAAGGATTGTAAAAAAAACCAGTCAGGAATCTAGTAAGAAAAGATGTGCTGCCATGCCCCCTGGTGGAGTCAAGCCTCAGCCTCCTAAGAGAGTTCTCGCGGAATCCCAACTAATATGCCAGTTACAAGGTCGAAGAAAGTACAATCACAAAATGCTTCTTAAATATACTTGATATAAACCATAATGAAGCTTGACAGATCAACTCTTAGTGCATACATCATTAGCTTCTCTTGTCGCCGCTTTACACTGTTTCGCCTTAATTGCTGCTGCCATCGGTTACTAGTATATTGTCTTGGCCTTCTTGTGAGATTAATACCATCCTTGATTTTACCTTCTCTATAGGTCCACAATCCTATGAGGATCCAAGGGAAAGGGGGCCCAATTTGGGAAAAGGCCTGGAAAGGATCACTCGACGTCGGCAGGGCAAACTGCCGCTTCTCATTCTAGAAGGAAGCTTACAGCCAGAGACACCTCTTCTGGCTGCAAACTTTGCAACCAAATGCAATGTCACAGTCAGACACCATATGCCTGTGTTTAAGCACTGGAAGGATTACAAGGACCCAAATGGAAATGTCAGAGATGGGATCTTCAGGAACTTTGTAGGAGAAGTTGGTGTAGTTACATAATGCTGGACTTTCTCCCTCAAATTGCTAGGAACCCGTCAATCTTCTGCTATTTGTCTATGTGCCATCATGACTTACCCATGTTTTTTTATCTTACTAGAACAAGTTTCAGATGGACCTAGAGGCGGTGCCAGTTAGGAAGGCTTGCACAAAAATGCTGAAACGCGCAACTCGCCAACAACGATACATGCTCAAGAAAGAGTATTTTGATCCTCACGCATCCAATTTGGTGAGGAGAACTTCTCTGGTCCCCTTGATGACTGATGACTAGTGGAATGATCTGGTGGAAAGCTGGAAGGATCCCAAATAGATGGTATGTCTCTTCCTGCAGACCGATCTCGCCTTCTACATGCTAATCTAGAGACTGTGCCTTACATGTATTTGGTCTCTTGATATAGGGGTCATCTCAAATTAACAAAGCTAATCGAGCTCAAGTTAAGTTCCACCAAACTACTCGATCGCGCAGCTACCCTGTACACTGTGGAAATGTGGTAAGTCAAACATGTGGCTGTGGATGTGCAAGATGTATGTGTGCCCTGTTAAAAGGTGTTTTTGGATTGCTTCCATGTAGTGTATGTATATGATGCTCCCTTACCTTCATATCTGTTGTTTTCAGGGAGACAACTACAAGGATAAAGAACTAACTGTAGTGGATTTGTTCAAGGAGTGCCACTACAGCAAGAAAAAGAAATGTTACACCAATGTTGTGCTGAATGCAATTGTAAGTCAGCTTTAAAAGACTACCAACCATCAAAGTTTTAACTTTTGCACGGCTAGAATTAATATTGTTTCAGCCCCTCTTACAGATTGAAAAATAATAAGCAAATGCTAGTGTATGTTAATTGGAAATTTAACATATTCACTTGACTATCTTGTAATAGATTGTCCTATATTGCAGTTTTGGCCATCCTCAGTCTCTATCTTGTAGTATATATAAAATAATTATATTTAAATATTAGTTGCTTGTACTTAATTGATATAATTTATCCTGTTTCTTCTGGCCACTTTGTTGTTGATGAATAATCCGACTCAGCTCCGCACAGGAAAAAATTAATCTGACTCTGTTCTCACAAAATAAGGATGCATGCTAGCTTTCCTCATGCATGTTAACTTGCTGATGATGTCATCTCTACTTGTGCTTAAGCTGTCTCATAACCATGTTTGTTGCTTGCATTGCTAGACCGAGATGGAAAAGAAGGCTGCTAATCCTACAGAAGATGGTCAGGAATCGAGCTCTGTAGCTGGGGCGGCAACCGAAGCTGTAGCTGAAGTACTTGCTAAGCACACTAAGAAGCCGAGGTTTCTTCAGCATGTCGGGATCCAACACGTCCATGTGAGATCCAGTGCTACCAACTGTGAAGTAGAATTGGCAGCGCAGAAGAGGAATGTTGAGCTTCGAGCACATGTTGACACCTTGACCAAGAAGTTGAAGGAATCTGGAGAGGAAAGGGCTAGGAAAGATGAGGAGTACAGGAAGCGAGACGAGGAGAACAGGAAGAAACAAGCTGAGATGGATGCAAAACTAGACTTATTGCTAAGTCAGATTCCATCAAGATCAGCTGAAGGGTAAGTTGTTTGTCCAAAAAGCTGCTGGAAGCTCTATGCATGTGGGATATACCGGTGGAACCTAGCTTGTTATTTTGTCAGCCTTTTGTTATGCAAACTGCATACAGTTGGATGCAAACTGGTTGCATTTTGGTGCTTGATGGTTAGTGGATCTCGAGATGTAAGCTGAATGCTATGCTGGATGTGTCATGGAGGACCAATACTGCTTGTCTAATGTGACTTGTGCTTCGTAATACCGTGCCTATTTTCTATCTTAATATTTGTACAAATAGTTAATAGTTGTCAGTGTCGGGTGCTAAATTGTTTCGTGTAAAAATCACAAATGGGCTTCGTTGTGTAAAACTTTGATGGGCCGGATGAAGTAGGCCTGGAAACATATTATGGGCAATAAAAAACATAACTAGCCCATAAGATTAATGGGCTGATGTGCTTGTTGGACCATCGCAAATTGGCTAACATAAACAGTAAAAAAATAGTTCGAGCCAAAACAAATGGGCCAAAACTTACTAGGCCGAAGGCTACATGGGCCCAGGCAGCACCACGTCAGACCCAGACCGGAGTGTTGATGCCACGTCATCGTGTAAATCCATGATGGAAAGGTCTGTCACAGAGGACCGGGCTTGGGCGGTCCGGGTGGGCTTGGGGACCGATCGGTGACGGTAAATGACCGTCATGATTTGGCCTGAATCAATGACAGGCGAAAATTCCGTCATGGATGGCTGGGTGGACAAATTATGATGCAATATACATGACGGATAGGCACACATCACCAATGGTCATCGATGATAGTTTCCGGGCTCTCGGTGACGGACGTTGGCTGTCACAGATTACCATATTTCTTGTAGTGATAATGACACAACTATACTTATATCGTCACCAAACGTTAAGTGTGTAGACCCTACGGGTTCGAGAACTATGCAGACATGATCGAGACACCTCTTCGGTTAATAACCAATAGTGGGACCTTGATGCCCTTGTTGGTTCCCGCATATTCTACAAAGGTCTTATCGGTCGAACCTCGATGTCAAGGATGTAGTTCCCCTTGTCTATCTGTATGTTACTTGCCCGAGATTCGATCGTCGGTATCTCCATACCTAGTTCAATCTCATCACCGGCAAGTCTCTTTACTCGTTCTGTAATACAATATCCCGTGGCTAACTCATTAGTCACATTGCTTGCAACCT
>NC_057804.1:655922396-655946553 GCF_018294505.1 Triticum aestivum
TTTTAGTGTCTCAAAAAAAAATCTCCAATGGGCATCAATACAACATGTGGTACTATCTTTGTGATGGCATCTATACTCATCAGAGTAACTCATGGTGGGTGCGGTCACGATCTGAGGATACGCTCGCTCCTCGGTCGCTCCCGCGGGCGACTAGGGGTGAACCCTAGCCGCCAGCGCCAGCGCCACGACCTGCCGCCCCCTCCCCCCTCACCGCCGCCGATATGCGTCGCCGAGCAAAGCCCGTGCTGCTCAGCAGCGGCGAGGCTCTCTCCTCCTCCCATCTGGAGTGCCACGACGCAGGCCGGCCGCTTCAAAGGAGCTCGGCGCCTTGGCGTCCGGGGCAGCGCAGCGAGGAAGCGGTGATGGTGGACGTGAGTGGTGAGGCTCCACAGGTGGCTGGGTGGAGTGGCAGGGTGACTGGGCGGCGTCGGGCGCGGAGTGGCGCTGATCTGGCGCGAGAGGGGCCTGCACGACGGCGTCCGCGCGGCAAGGCTGCATGGGCAGAGGGCTACAGTGGCTGCAGGAAGGAGTGAGGCGTGGGCGCGCACAGGCTTGTCGCAGCCGTGATGGGCGCGGTGGCTGCTGGTTCCACCCAGATCTGGCGGCGGTGCTCCTAGCGGATCTAGTCTGGTGCTCGCCGCGGGCACGCGGGGAGCGTGGATGGTGTAGTCGGCGTGGCTCAGGGCCTATGGCGACACATGGCAGCTGCTTCAAGGTGCAAGGTGTGGTGGATCTTGTTTCCAGCGGCCGCGATGGCGCGAATGGTGCGCGTGGCACACGTCTGTTGCTTGGCTGCGGCCGACAACCATGGTAGATGTTGGTCTCGGGTACCTGATGTCACTTGAAGCTACGTCGGTATTTCCCCAAAGAGGAAGGGATGATGCAACACATCGGCGATAGGTATTTCCCTTAGATATGAAACCAATGTTATCGAACCAGTAGGAGAACCAAGAAACACAACGTAAACAGCCCCTGAACAGAAATAACAACACCTCGCAACCCGACGTGTTAAAGGGGTTGTCAATCCCTTTCGGGGTACGACGCCTCAAGATAGGCAACTAACGTGAGGTGAATTTGTAGATAGGATAAATAGACTGCAGAACAAATAAATTGCAGCAAGATATTTTTATATTTTTTGGTTTAATAGATCTGAAAATAAACGCAAGAAAAAAGTAGATCGCAAGACAAATATATGAGAAAGAAGACCCGGGGGCCATAGGTTTCACTAGTGGCTTCTCTCGAGAAAAGTAGCAAACGGTGGGTGAACAAATTACTGTTGGGCAATTGATAGAACTTAAAATAATTATGACGATATCCAGGCAATGATCAATACATAGGCATTACGTCCAAGATTAGTAGACCGACTACTGCCTGCATCTACTACTATAACCTTCTTAACCCACTCCATGTCTGCTATTTGAATAAGTTGAATCATTGAAGCTAATTTTCTAGATTACAAGATGAGCCTAGATTACAGCCATAACATTCAATTGACATATTCCAAGTGGCCATCTATTCTTCTTGTAGCTTGGTCACAGCTTTGCTAGGTAATCTTGAGAACCAAAGAAACTCCAGATTTAGATGAAAGAAAAGGTGGGAAGCTTTACATGAACTCATGATTGCCTTCCCAGCGCCAATGGCTTTGAACTAGAACTACCATTTCTGAAACCAGAGCTTGAGCTACTGCATACTTGTACAGCAGTCCTGAAGCACCTAAAATGTACTTGGATTCTTGTTATCTAGTAAAATATGAGCAGATAAGATAAGGATCAAAATTATAGTGTTTGTTGGTTTTCAGAATTGTACACGACTGTATATTTGTCATATTCCTATCCAACCAGATAAAATTCAAAACATGACCAGAAAAATCAGAAAGAAAATTAGGTAATAATCCAACATTGCTGCAACTACATATGTATGTCTAATTACTAGGTGGTAATAGTGTTTTTATTGTTCTCGACTTCAATTGCTAGTGTTCCTGGTTCATTAGGGTTGTAGCCATACATAAACATAAAAACAGTATTTTGTTATTAAGTACATATTATGCACATAGTAATTTGTGTTCATGTGTTCACTCATCTTAGAACCACCACCGGTACATCCTATGGACGAGTTGCGCCTCAAAAGTATCATAAGGAAAAAATTCAAGGCTCCAAGCACTCAGAATTCTGCATTATCAACATTGTATGCAGCCAAAACTGTCATTTCACCTAAAAAAAGGCCCAAGAATAGTACCGATGAATCTGAAGCTGAGTACCATCTTAATGAGGACGATCCCAGTGAAGGAGAGTCGGTCGATGATAGTTTACTACATGAGACAGAAGCATTGCAAGAATTTAAGTCCAGACCTGCTGCTAGCTCAAACTCCAAGGTGCTAGATTCCTCCATCTAGTCATTGCTAGATATGTTGCTTGTTGGTCATTGCAGCAATTTTTTTTGTTAAATGCTGTTGATTAAACCGTGGTTTCATTTCTATCAGGGCTTGAAGGATTGTAAAAAAAACCAGTCAGGAATCTAGTAAGAAAAGATGTGCTGCCATGCCCCCTAGTGGAGTCAAGCCTCAGCCTCCTAAGAGAGTTCTCGCGGAATCCCAACTAATATGCGAGTTACAAGGTCGAAGAAAGTACAATCACAAAATGCTTCTTAAATATACTTGATATAAACCATAATGAAGCTTGACAGATCAACTCTTAGTGCATACATCATTAGCTTCTCTTGTCGCCGCTTTACACTGTTTCGCCTTAATTGCTGCTGCCATCGGTTACTAGTATATTGTCTTGGCCTTCTTGTGAGATTAATACCATCCTTGATTTTACCTTCTCTATAGGTCCACAATCCTATGAGGATCCAAGGGAAAGGGGGCCCAATTTCGGAAAAGGCCTAGAAATGATCACTCGACGTCGGCAGGGCAAACTGCCGCTTCTCATTCTAGAAGGAAGCTTACAGCCAGAGACACCTCTTCTGGCTGCAAACTTTGCAACCAAATGCAATGTCACAGTCAGACACCATATGCCTGTGTTTAAGCACCGGAAGGATTACAAGGACCCAAATGGAAATGTCAGAGATGGGATCTTCAGGAACTTTGTAGGAGAAGTTGGTGTAGTTACATAATGCTGGACTTTCTCCCTCAAATTGCTAGGAACCCGTCAATCTTCTGCTATTTGTCTATGTGCCATCATGACTTACCCATGTTTTTTTATCTTACTAGAACAAGTTTCAGATGGACCTAGAGGCGGTGCCAGTTAGGAAGGCTTGCACAAAAATGCTGAAACGCGCAACTCGCCAACAACGATACATGCTCAAGAAAGAGTATTTTGATCCTCACGCATCCAATTTGGTGAGGAGAACTTCTCTGGTCCCCTTGATGACTGATGACTAGTGGAATGAGCTGGTGGAAAGCTGGAAGGATCCCAAATAGATGGTATGTCTCTTCCTGCAGACCGATCTCGCCTTCTACATGCTAATCTAGAGACTGTGCCTTACATGTATTTGGTCTCTTGATATAGGGGTCATCTCAAATTAACAAAGCTAATCGAGCTCAAGTTAAGTTCCACCAAACTACTCGATCGCGCAGCTACCCTGTACACTGTGGAAATGTGGTAAGTCAAACATGTGGCTGTGGATGTGCAAGATGTATGTGTGCCCTGTTAAAAGGTGTTTTTGGATTGCTTCCATGTAGTGTATGTATATGATGCTCCCTTACCTTCATATCTGTTGTTTTCAGGGAGACAACTACAAGGATAAAGAACTAACTGTAGTGGATTTGTTCAAGGAGTGCCACTACAGCAAGAAAAAGAAATGTTACACCAATGTTGTGCTGAATGCAATTGTAAGTCAGCTTTAAAAGACTACCAACCATCAAAGTTTTAAATTTTGCACGGCTAGAATTAATATTGTTTCAGCCCCTCTTACAGATTGAAAAATAATAAGCAAATGCTAGTGTATGTTAATTGGAAATTTAACATATTCACTTGACTATCTTGTAATAGATTGTCCTATATTGCAGTTTTGGCCATCCTCAGTCTCTATCTTGTAGTATATATAAAATAATTATATTTAACATTAGTTGCTTGTACTTAATTGATATAATTTATCCTGTTTCTTCTGGCCACTTTGTTGTTGATGAATAATCCGACTCAGCTCCGCACAGGAAAAAATTAATCTGACTCTGTTCTCACAAAATAAGGATGCATGCTAGCTTTCCTCATGCATGTTAACTTGCTGATGATGTCATCTCTACTTGTGCTTAAGCTGTCTCATAACCATGTTTGTTGCTTGCATTGCTAGACCGAGATGGAAAAGAAGGCTGCTAATCCTACAGAAGATGGTCAGGAATCGAGCTCTGTAGCTGGGGCGGCAACCGAAGCTGTAGCTGAAGTACTTGCTAAGCACACTAAGAAGCCGAGGTTTCTTCAGCATGTCGGGATCCAACACGTCCATGTGAGATCCAGTGCTACCAACTGTGAAGTAGAATTGGCAGCGCAGAAGAGGAATGTTGAGCTTCGAGCACATGTTGACACCTTGACCAAGAAGTTGAAGGAATCTGGAGAGGAAAGGGCTAGGAAAGATGAGGAGTACAGGAAGCGAGACGAGGAGAACAGGAAGAAACAAGCTGAGATGGATGCAAAACTAGACTTATTGCTAAGTCAGATTCCATCAAGATCAGCTGAAGGGTAAGTTGTTTGTCCAAAAAGCTGCTGGAAGCTCTATGCATGTGGGATATACCGGTGGAACCTAGCTTGTTATTTTGTCAGCCTTTTGTTATGCAAACTGCATACAGTTGGATGCAAACTGGTTGCATTTTGGTGCTTGATGGTTAGTGGATCTCGAGATGTAAGCTGAATGCTATGCTGGATGTGTCATGGAGGACCAATACTGCTTGTCTAATGTGACTTGTGCTTCGTAATACCGTGCCTATTTTCTATCTTAATATTTGTACAAATAGTTAATAGTTGTCAGTGTCGGGTGCTAAATTGTTTCGTGTAAAAATCACAAATGGGCTTCGTTGTGTAAAACTTTGATGGGCCGGATGAAGTAGGCCTGGAAACATATTATGGGTAATAAAAAACATAACTAGCCCATAAGATTAATGGGCTGATGTGCTTGTTGGACCATCGCAAATTGGCTAACATAAACAGTAAAAAAATAGTTCGAATCAAAACAAATGGGCCAAAACTTACTAGGCCGAAGGCTACATGGGCCCAGGCAGCGCCACGTCAGACCCAGACTGGAGTGTTGATGCCACGTCATCGTGTAAATCCATGATGGAAAGGTCTGTCACAGAGGACCGGGCTTGGGCGGTCCGGGTGGGCTTGGGGACCGATCGGTGACGGTAAATGACCGTCATGATTTGGCCTGAATCAATGACAGGCGAAAATTCCGTCATGGATGGCTGGGTGGACAAATTATGATGCAATATACATGACGGATAGGCACACATCACCAATGGTCATCGATGATAGTTTCCGGGCTCTCGGTGACGGACGTTGGCTGTCACAGATTACCATATTTCTTGTAGTGATAATGACACAACTATACTTATATCGTCACCAAACGTTAAGTGTGTAGACCCTACGGGTTCGAGAACTATGCAGACATGATCGAGACACCTCTTCGGTTAATAACCAATAGTGGGACCTTGATGCCCTTGTTGGTTCCCGCATATTCTACAAAGGTCTTATCGGTCGAACCTCGATGTCAAGGATGTAGTTCCCCTTGTCTATCTGTATGTTACTTGCCCGAGATTCGATCGTCGGTATCTCCATACCTAGTTCAATCTCATCACCGGCAAGTCTCTTTACTCGTTCTGTAATACAATATCCCGTGGCTAACTCATTAGTCACATTGCTTGCAACCTCATTGTGATGTTGTATTACCGAGTGGGCCCTGAGATACCTCTTTGTCATATGGAGTGACAAATCCCAGTCTTGATCCATGCCAACTCAACAGACACCCTCGGAGATACCTATAGAGCACTTTTATAGTCACCAATTACGTTGCGATGTTTGGTACACACAAGGTACTCCTATGGTGTCAATGAGTTGTATGATCTCATGGTCATAGGAACATATACTTGACATGCAGAAAATGATAGCAATAAACTTGACACGATCATATGCTATGTTTATAGTTTGGGTCTTGTCCATCAATCATTCTCCTAATGATGTGATTCCGTTATCAAATGACAACGCATGTCCATGGCTAGGAAACCATAGCCATCTTTGATCAACGATCTAGTCCGGTAGAGGCTTACTAGGGACACGTTGGTGTCTATATATGCACACATGTATCTGAGATTCCGATCAATACAATTCTAGCATAGATAATAAACGATTATCATGAACAATAAAATATGATAATAACCAATTTATTATTGCCTCTAGGGCATATTTCCAACAATATACCTCTTGGGTTAGTATTTTTGTTTTTCACCAGTCTCTCAATCCTAGTTATGTCTTTAGCAATGCTTTATTCGTCAGATCTTACGCGGAGACCCATGCAAACTTTTCTTTTTTAGCATGTAATTTGTATCTAACCATGATGTTGACACTGATACTATCTCCATCAACTTGTTTGTCTTAACATGCAAATTTATCTCCTCATCATACAATTATGTATGGGAAAGCACCTCAACATGCAACCATGCATAGAGAAAGGGTTCGGCTCATCACACAATCATGTAAGGAATGTATAGGATTGCATCAAAATGAGGGAGCAATTTTCTTGTCAATTCAACAAATAAGGTTGTGCTAAGGTTGTGATACTTCAAGGACACCATGTCAATCTTTTTCGTGCAACTATATTTATAGACTCATCTTGTCTTGATATGTGTGATGTTACTTATAGCATGAGTAACTAGCTATGTTACTACACACCTTGGTTTCCTCATTAATTACATGTCTCACATATCAAGCGAGGCACGTGCACACACACAACTTCCCATGGAGCTCGGTTAAATTGGTTTGACGGCGAGCCAGAGGAGGATCTGTGACTACCCACACTTCATGGTCAGTTGCCTTCTCACACTTCACGGCGGCGCCGAAGTATCAATCGGTGAATACACGCATGGAATTAGTTTACGTGCAGGTGGTTCGGATGCTAAAAATACTACTACTAACACCAGGAAGTAATTACGTGTGCCCAGAAGTCAGGTTCAAGTAACCAATCTGCGTGTTTAACTAAGAGTTTGACTCGATGGTACATGCTTCAACTCCAACTCGACAACTCGTCCTCTTAAATAGACACTCTTCAATCACAAGTTGGTCGATTCCATGTTGCCAGATTGCCCATCTATCCATAACGATGGGACGCCGTCTTCGTCATCATCTTCATCTATCCATGACGATGGGACGTCGTCGTCATCATCTTCGTCGCGTTGAGGCTCGGAGCAGTAGCCACAGCAGGGAGATCCCTAGGGAGATGCTCCAAAAGATCCTAGTGAAGCTGCCGATAAAGGACGTGGCCTGGTGCTGCTGCATCTTGAGGCTGTGGCGCAGTATCGTCAGCGAACCCTCCTTTCTCCATCTCCACGCCGCCAACTACGCCACCGCCTTGTCGGCGGATGCAGAGGTCTTGTTTGTCTTGACGACGTGTGAGCCGGGCCGGAGCGACGAGGCCAACATGTTCAACATGTCTTCGGGCAAGGCCATGTTCTCCTTCGACATCCCCAGCCAAAAAACCCACAAGCATAACATCTAGCTTACAATCACATACACATGAGAGTGAACAAAAGATTAGCCAGACATGATAGTCGAACTTACATGAACATCTAGCTCACAAAGCCATTAACAATAGTCTGAATTACATGATAGTGTACATTCAACACATGACACCAGGAAGATAATTAATTAATTTAGATAATGGCACCAACATATACAGCCATGCAGAACAACAATTATTTTGTTATAAGAATGTGAACAAACATGATCAAGTGCAAGTCAACAATTAAATATGATGAAAATAACTACACAATAATCGGGCCAATAGCTCCTGTGCGACGTCTTTGATGTGAATTGGAAAGGGTGCAACGTTGTTAGAATGAATGGCTGTGATGCGACACATTTGAGCGTGTAAATAGCCCAGGGCCACATGGGGTGTTAAATGTGGTTAAATTGGTCGTCAACCAAGCCCTTTTATGTTAGGACATGTGGGTCCAACTTAACTACTCCTCAAAACAGCTGACCATGCCCTGCCGCCCGACCGTGCCGGGCCCGCCACTCTGCCCCCTCCCCCCTTATTCTCCGATGGTGGCGGATCTTGCGTTCTCGGTGGAGGCGACGGAGCCCTCGTTCTCAACGGCGGCGGAGCCTTCGTCCTCAGAAAATGGTGAGTGAGAACCCTAGTCCCCCTCCCGTTCCTCTCTCGCCCCCGTAGATCTCAGCTCGTTTCCTCTGTTTTCACTTGTTGAATCGATAGGTTGTGAGGGGAGACCGTGGGCATACTGAGATGGAGCCGCCAGATTCAACTTCGAATAGGTAATGCGCCTCTCTCTGATCCAATTTTGCATGCAATTAGGGACTGGTCTGCTCTTTCTCACGGGCTCACACTGTCTGGCACTGACAGAGGGGATGCTGCCGCTCGGACCTTCGAATTGACGGCCAATTTCTTTCCATGGAAGGCAAAATTAGTTGATGGTAGCATTCAAAACATTGAGAGAGACACAATTGTTAAATGAGAGGTTGAGTTTACAGAGATTGATCCACAAGTTCTACAAAACATGGGAGAGAAGGCAGTGAAGAAATGGGTGGAAAAAATTGGGGAGAATGCTGTTTGCGGTCCAGAGCAAGAAGTATCACTGTTGCAGTTTGATGATTCGAAAGGAGAGTATGTGAGAATAGAATATGGTGAACAGATTGTTGATGAAATCGATCGGCAAAACGGCTGGACAAGCATATGAGCTAATTTTTTTGCTGAGCTGTATGATCTGAATATTTTTTTTCGAAGGTTGGATATGTGCCATCACAATTGGCTGCGCAGATGGTAGATGATGATTGGGCTACACAGAGGCCATTGATTCCCAAGTGTACTGAACTTACAGTAATAGCCGAAGAGGGACATGTGACTGGAACTGAAATTGAAACTGCAGCAACTGTTGATTGGAATGTCGTTGAATTAGATGAGCCTACTAATTTGGTCATTGCACCAATGCCTGACATTGAGATGGCCAAACTTTTTGGCATTCCAGTCGATGACAGAGATAAGCGGGAGAGGGGTGAATCTAGTTTGCCTGCTAATGCTGATGAAGATGTAGATGGACAATTGATGGAACAAGCTGCAGATGAAGTAGATGATGCACATGATGATGAGCTGGTGCATGTGTATGACAAAGAAAACCCTGTCATTGAAGTAGGCAAGTTGTTCCCAAGCATGAAGGAGTTTAGGATATGTTTCAAGACTTATGTAGTGAAACATGAGTTTGATACCAAGACTGTTTGGACTGATAGAAATAAGTTTTATGCGAGGTGCAGAGGATTTGATGGTAGTGTCAAGCCTTGCAAGTGGTACATATCTGCTAGACTGCAACCTAATGGAAGTACTGTCAGGGTTAACCAAATCCCCGATCAACATACTTGTATTACAAGTTCACAGAGAGTCTTGATGACCCACAAGTGTAAGGGATCTATCGTAGTCCTTTCGATAAGTAAGAGTGTCGAACCCAATGAGGAGCAGAAGGAAATGATAAGCGATTTTCAGTAAGGTTTTCTCTGCAAGCACTGAAATAATAGGTGATAGATAGTTTTGTGATAAGATAAATAGTAACGAGCAAAAAGTAAATAAAGTAAATAAAGTGCATCAAGGTGGCCCAATCCTTTATGTAGCAAAGGATAAGCCTGGGAAAATTCTAATAATGAGGAAGGAGCTCCTGAGGACACATTGGGAATTATCGTCAAGCTAGTTTTCATCACGTTCATAAGATTCGCGTTCGGTACTTTGATAATTTGATATGTGGGTGGACCGGCACTTGGGTACTGCCCTAACATGGACAAGCATCCCACTTATGATTAACCCCTATTGCAAGCATCCGCAACTACAAAAAGGAGTATTAAGGTAAACCTAACTACAACATTAAACATATGGGTCCATATCAACCCCTAACGAAGCAATGCATAAAGTAGGGTTTAAGCTTCTGTCACTCTAGCAACCCATCATCTACTTATTACTTCCCTATTCCTTCCTCTAGGCCCAAATAATGGTGAAGTGGCATATAGTCGACGTTCACATAACACCACTAGAGGAGAGACAACATACATCTCATCAGAATATCGAACGAATACCAAATTCACATGACTACTAACAGCAAGACTTCACCCATGTCCTCAGGAACAAACATAACTACTCACAAAGCATATTCATGTTCATAATCAGAGGAGTAATAATGTGCATAAAGGATCTGAACATATGATCTTTCACCAAGTAAACCAATTAGTATCAACTACAAGGAGTAATCAACACTACTAGCAACCCACAGGTGCCAATTTGTGGTTTTGATACAAGATTGGATACAAGAGATGAACTAGGGTTTTGAGATGAGACGGTGCTGGTGAATATGTTGATGGAGATTGGCCCCCTCCCGATGATAGGATCGTTGGTGATGACGTTGGTTATGATTTCCCCCTCCCGGAGGGAAGTGTCCCCAGAAGAACAGCTCCGCTAGAGCCCTATATTGATTCCGCCTCGTGGCGGCGGAGTTTCGTCCTGTAATCTTGCCCACGATTTTTTCCAGGGGAAAACCCTTCATATAGTAGAAGATGGATGCCGGAGGCCCACCAGGGGGCCCAGGAGATAGGGGGCCGCGCCCTATAGGGGGAGGGGCGCGCCCCCTGTCTCCTGGACAGGGTGTGGGCCCCCTAGCCTATTTATTTCACTCATAAATTCTTAATAAATCCAAAAAGTTGTTTCGTGGAGTTTCAGGACTTTAGGAGTTGTGCAGAATAGGTTTCCAACGTTTGCTCCTTTTCCAGCCAGAATTCCAGCTGCCGGCATTCCCCCTCTTCATGGTAAACCTTGTAAAATAAGAGAGAATAGCCATAAGTATTGAGATATAATGTGTAATAACAGCCCATAATGCAATAAATATTGATATAAAAGCATGATGCAAAATGGACGTATCAACTCCCGCAAGCTTAGACCTCGCTTGTCCTCAAGCAGAAGCCGAAATCGAAAAATATGTCCACATGTTTAGAGATAGAGGTGTCGATAAAAATAAAATACGAACATGAGGGCATCATGATCATTCTAATAACAGCAACATATATGGATTTTGTCATATGATTTCCTATGTTCAAGTAATAAGCAATTCACAATGTCAAGTATGGTTCAAAAACTTCATTGGGAACTAACAAACTGTAATCTCAGTCACTGAAGCAATCGCAATTTACCGTAACATCAGAAAGAGTCTATAATAGAGCTTTTCAGCAAGCTCACATACTCAACCATCTCGTAGTCCCCTATAATTGTTAACACTCACGCAATACTTGTGGTTATAAAGTTTCAGCCGGACACTAAGAAAGATAGGGGCTTATTATGTTGCCTCCCAACATATTCACCTTTAGGTGATGTCAACAATAATAGCCTATGCCAACTTACATCCAATTGGATATATGTATCATGATCTTTCAAACACGAGGAGCTTGCCAAAGGATAAAATGAAAAAGGGAAAGATGAAGATCACCTTGACTCAAGCGTAAAGTAAAAACATAAAGTAAAAGAAAGGCCCTTCGCAGAGGGAAGCAGAGGTTGTCATGCGCTTTTAGGGTTGATGCACGAAATCTTAATGCAAAAGAACGTCACTTTATATTGCCCCTTGTATGTGGACCTTTATTATGCAGTCCGTCGCTTTTATTACTTCCACAACAAGTTCGTACAAAGCTTATTTTCTCTGCACTAATAAGTCATACATATTTAGAGAGCAATTTTTATTGCTTGCACCGATGACAACTTACTTGAATGATCTTACTCAATCCATAGGTAGGTATGGTGGACTCTCATGGCAAAACTGGGTTTGAGGATATTTGGAAGCACAAGTAGTATCTCTACTTGGTGCTAGGAATTTGGCTAGCATGACGGGGAAAGTCAAGCTCAACATGTTTGGAAGGTCAATGACAATATACTTTAACTGAGATGTCGGAAAACATAAACCATTACATTGTCTTCCTTGTCCAACATCAACTCTTTTAGGATGTCATAATTAATGAGTGCTTCACAATCATAAAAGATGTCCAAGATAATATATCTATATGTGAACCCCTCTTTCCTTATCACTTCCTATTAATTGCAACGATGACCAAGGCTACGTTCATCAACTCTCAACAATTTTTATGCCTCATACATTCTATGTGTGAAGTTATCACTATCCATAAGATCAATATGAACTCTTTTGTTCTTTCTACTTTCTCAAGATCATAGCAACAAAGCAAAGCCCTTGACTCAACACTAATCTTTATTATAGATAGCACACAGACTCACTTACATAAAGGGATCACAATGCAAAACTCAAAACTACTTGAAATCAAAACTTTGAACTAATAGATCAAAATACTACTAAAAGGATCGAACTAAATAAAGCGGTAAAGATAGGAGTGTGATGGTGATACGATACCGGGGCACCTCCCCCAAGCTTGGCAGTTGCCAAGGGGAGTGCCCATACCCATGGGATTATTTCTCCTTCTTCACAGTTGGTGTTATGATCTTCTTGGCAATGATGCCCTTCAGGATACTGTTCTCCTCCTCGAGCTTATTAACTTGTCGTTTGAGGTCCAAAATTTCTTTACGGAGCTTGCCCGTAACGGCCAAAGCTACTTTTACCCAAGGATGCCGCATAGCTTGTAGAGAACACGTGAAACTCTTTTTCATATTTTCACAAGAAAGAAATCTAGAGTTGGAAGGGATGACCGAGGCAGGGACAACCAGGCTAGGTAGTTCCCCTATAGTGAAATTTTCTTGGGGACGAGAGGTGACTTCTTGATCTTCCTCCATGGCATCTATCCTTTACAAATCAGCCTCCATCTCATCCTCCGTTGATGGTCCAAAGTGATAGGCATCGCCGTTTGCTCCTACACCTGGCGTTGGGTGAGACACTCGGCTCTCCCCAACTGATTCCTGAGAAGACATCTTGCTTTATTCTGCAACAGGAACAACTCGAAACGAAAACTGAGGATATTTGCGTGATACGGTGGTCAAAACCTTCGGGAGTATATATAATGAATTTTTACCGACCAAAATACGTAACATACAAGAAAACGGAGTCCAAGAGGCACACGAGGTGCCCATGAGACAGGGGGGCGCGCCCTACAGGGGGGGGGGGCGCCCTCCTCTCTCGTGGGAGCCTCGTGTCCCTTTCGGACTACTTCTTTCTTTCTAAAATTCTGAAATAATCCAAAACCGATAGAAATTGCCATTAGAGTTGTTTTGGAGTTGGTATACTTACCGTACCATGTACCTATGCCTTTTCGGAGTCTGGAACGTTCTGGAAAGTGTCTCTTATGTATTCCTCTGGGGTTATGGTTTCAATAATATTAGTTTCAACATTGATAGGATTACCTGAAATATAATGCTTGATTCTTTGACCATTAACCACCCTCGGATTTGTGCCTTCAAAGTTGTTGATTTTTATAGCACCAGAACGATAGACCTCCTCGATAACGTAGGGACCTTCCCATTTTGAGAGAAGTTTTCCTGCAAAAAATCTTAAATGAGAGTTGAACAATAACACATAATCTCCTACGTTAAACTCACACTTTTGTATCCTTTTATCATGCTAGCGTTTGACTTTTTATTTGAAAAGCTTAGCATTCTCATATGCTTGGGTTCTCCATTCATCAAGTGAGATAATATCAAATAACCTTTTCTCGCCGGCAAGTTTGAAGTCATAATTAAGCTCTTTAATAGCCCAATATGCTTTATGTTCAAGTTCAAGAGGTAAATGACATGTTTTTCCATAAACCATCTTATATGGAGACATACCCATAGGATTTTTGTATGCAGTTCTATAGGCCCATAATGCATCATCAAGTTTTTTGGACCAATTCTTTCTAGATCTATTCACAGTCTTTTGCAAAATTAATTTGATCTCTCTATTGCTCAACTCTACTTGACCACTAGACTGCGAGTGATAAGGAGATGCAATTGTATGATTGACATCATACTTAGCAAGCATCTTACGAAAAGCACCATGAATAAAGTGTGAACCACCATCAGTCATAAGATATCTAGGGACTCCAAACCTCAGAAAAATAACTTCTTTAAGCATTTTAGTAGAAGTTTTATGATCAACACTACTATTGGAATAGCTTCTACCCACTTAGTAACATAATCAACAACAACTAAAATATGTGTATAACCATTGGAGGCAGGAAAAGGTCCCATATAATCAAAGCCCCAAACATCAAATGGTTCAATTACAAGAGAATAATTCATAGGCATTTCTTGACGTCTACTGATGTTACCTATTCTTTGACATTCATCACAAGATACGACAAACTTAAGAGCATCTTTGAAAAGAGTAGGCCAATAAAAACCAGATTGTAGTACCTTGTGTGCAGTTCTATCTCCAGCGTGGTGTCCTCCATAAGATTCAGAGTGACACTTGCGTAGGATTTGTTCCTGTTCATGCTCAGGCACACAACGTCTAATAATACCATCTACTCCTTCTTTATAAAGGTGTGGATAATCCCAGAAGTAATGTCTTAAATCATAAAAGAACTTTTTCTTTTGCTGGTATGTGAAACTAGGCGATATATATTTAGCAACAATGTAATTAGCATAATCAGCATACCAAGGAGCAGTACGAGAAGCATTGACGACCGCTAATTGTTCATCAGGAAAGCTATCATTAATAGGCAGTGGGTCATCAAGAACATTCTCTAACCTAGACAAGTTGTCCGCAACGGGGTTCTTAGCTCCCTTTCTATCAATAATATGTAAGTCAAATTCTTGGAGCAAGAGAACCCATCTAATGAGTCTAGGCTTAGTATCTTTCTTTTCCATAAAATATTTAATAGAAGCATGATCAGTGTGAATAGTAACTTTGGAATCAACAATATAAGGTCTAAACTTATTACATGCAAACACAACTGCTAAGAATTCTTTTTCAGTGGTAGCATAATTTCTCTGGGCAGTATCAAGAGTCTTACTAGCATACTGGATAACATTCAATTTCTTATCGACTCTTTGCCCTAAAAGAGCACCTACAACACAATCACTAGCATCACACATAATTTCAAAAGGTAAATTCCAATCAGGTGGCTGAACAATAGGTGGAGTGATCAAAGCTTTCTTAAGTGTTTCAAATGCTTCTACACAATCATCATCAAAGACAAAAGAAATATATTTTTGCAATAAGTTAGTCAGAGGCCTAGAGATTTTAGAAAAGTCCTTAATGAACCTCCAAAGGCATGACCAAGGAAACTTCTTATACCTTTTATGTCCTTGGGACATGGCATCTTTTCAATAGCATCAACTTTAGCTTTATCAACTTCAATACCTCTCTCGGAGATCTTGTGTCCCAAGACAATGCCTTCATTAACCATAAAGTGACACTTTTCCCAAATTAGGACAAGACTAGTGTCTTTGCATCTCTGCAAAACTCGATCAAGGTTGCTCAAACAATCATCAAAAGAGGATCCATAGACGGAGAAGTCATCCATGAATACCTCACAAATCTTTTCACAAAAATCAGAAAATATAGCCATCATGCATCTTTGAAAGATAGCAGGTGCATTGCATAAACCAAAAGGCATACATCTATAAGAAAAAGTACCAAAAGGGCAAGTAAAAGTAGTTTTAGATTGATCCCCCACTGATACAGGTATCTGATAGAAACCAGAATAACCATCTAGAAAGCAAAAATGTGTGTGTTTGGATAGCCTTTCTAGCATTTGATCAATAAAAGGTAAAGGGTAATGATCTTTCTTAGTAGCTTTATTTAACTTACGGAAATCAATTACCATCCTATAGCCTGTAATAATTCTTTGCGGGATCAATTCATCTTTATCATTAGGAACAACGGTAATACCTCCCTTTTTAGGGACACAATGGACAGGGCTTACCCATTCACTATCAGCAACGGAATAAATAATACCTGCCTCAAGGAGTTTTAGTATCTCCTTTCTTACCACTTCCTTCATTTTGGGATTTAATCGTCTTTGAGGATCTCTAACTGGTTTAGCATCTTTCTCCACGGAAATTTTGTGTTGACATAATGTGGGACTAATGCCCTTAAGATCATCCAGGGTATATTCAATAGCCGCTCGATGCTTCTTCAGAGTTTTCAATAATCTTTCTTCTTCTTTCTCTGAAAGGTTAGCACTAATAATAACAGGATATATTTCTTTTTCATCAAGGTAAGCATACTTAAGATTATCAGGTAACGGTTTGAGTTCAAACACGGGATCACCCTTCGGTGGAGGGGGATCCCCAAGAATTTCAATAGGAAGATTATGTTTCAGCATAGGTTCTTGTTTAAGGAACACTTCATCTATTTCTTCCCTTTCCTTCATAAACATATCGTTTTCATGGTCTAGCAAATATTGTTCTAACGGATCAGTTGGAGGAACAACAATGGAAGCAAGACCAATAATTTCATCCTTACTAGATGGTTCCTTTTCACGATGTTGTCTGCTAAATTTGGCAAAATTAAACTCATGAGACATACCATCTATGCCAACAATGACAATATTCTTTTCACAATCAATCTTAGCACTAGCAGTATTCAAGAAGGGTCTACCAAAAATAATGGGACAAAAATCATCTTGTGGGGAACCAAGAACAAGAAAATCAGCATGGTATTTAATCTTCCCACACAAGACTTCAACATCTCTAACAATCCCAATAGGTTTAATGGTGTCCCTATTGGCAAGCTTAATAGTAACATCAATATCTTCTAATTCAACAGGTGCAATATCATGCATAATTTCTTTATAAAGATCATAAGATATCGCATTAGCACTAGCACCCATATCACATAAGCCATGATAACAATGATCTCCTATTTTAAGAGAAATAACAGGCGTGCCTACAACAGGTCTACGGGTCTTAGTATAGGGTCTAGCAATATTAGCAGTTTCACCCACAAAAGAGATAACATGCCCATCTAAGTCTTCATCCAAGTGATCTTTAATCATAGCAATACCAGGTTCAACATTAATTTGCTCAGGATGTGTATAAGTCCTAGTATTACTCTTACGAGCAACAGTCGAAGCTTTAACATGATCTTTTATCCTAACAGGAAAAGGAGGTTTTTCGACATAAGCAGTAGGAATAATGGGATCACTATATGTAATAGTCTTTTCTTCGACTGTAATAGGTGCAACTACTTTCACTTCAATAGGAGGATTATATTTAAACCACTTCTCTTCAGGGAGATCAACGTGAGTAGCAAAAGTTTCACAAAAAGTAGCTACTATCTCAGAGTCAAGTCCATACTTAGAGCTAAATCCACGAAAATCATCAGTATCCATAAAAGATTTAACACAATCAAACTTAGGTGTCATACCTGAATCCTTACCATCATCGGAACCCCAATCTTCAGAATTGCATTTAATTCTTTCCAATAAGTCTCATTTGAAATCAATAGTCTTCAGCATATAGGAACCAGCACAGGAAGTATCAAGCAAGTTGCGATTATCAAGAGAAAGCCGAGCATAAAAATTCTGAATAATCATTTCCCGAGAGAGCTCATGATTGGGGCATGAATACAACATTGACTTAAGCCTCCCTCAAGCTTGAGCGATGCTTTCTACTTCGCGAGGCCAGAAATTATATACGTAATTATGATCACGATGAACAAGATGCATATGATAGAACTTCTGGTGAAATTCCAACTTCAATCGCTTATAATTCCAAGATCACGTATCATCACATAGCCTATACCATGTCATTGCATCTCCCTTCAAAGATAAAGGGAAGACCTTCCTTTTGACAACATCATCGGGAATACATGCAAGCTTAAATAATCCACAAACTTCATCCACAAAGATAAGGTGTAAGTTGGGATGCAATGTTCCGTCTCCTGCAAAAGGATTAGCTAGCAGTTTTTCTATCATATCCGAAGGAATCTCAAAGTGAATATTTTCATAAGGTTCAGTAGGTTGAGGAGCATCTCTTTGTTCTTCTGGTTGGGGTGAAGATACCCCAAACAAGCTCTTCAAAGGATTAGTTTCCATAGTGATAAGTAACAAAAATTTCAGCACACTAAATAAATGTTTCCATACCAAGTTCCACTCACCAAGAGCACTACGCTCCCCGGAAACGGCGCCAGAAAAGAGTCTTGATGACCCACAAGTGTAAGGGATCTATCATAGTCCTTTCGATAAGTAAGAGTGTCGAACCCAACGAGGAGCAGAAGGAAATGATAAGTGGTTTTCAATAAGGTTTTCTCTGAAAGCACTGAAATAATAGGTGATAGATAGTTTTGTGATAAGATAAATAGTAACGAGCAAAAAGTAAATAAAGTAAATAAAGTGCAGCAAGGTGGCCCAATCCTTTATGTAGCAAAGGATAAGCCTGGACAAATTCTAATAATGAGGAAGGAGCTCCCAAGGACACATTGGGAATTATCGTCAAGCTAGTTTTCATCACGTTTATAAGATTCGCGTTCGGTACTTTGATAATTTGATATGTGGGTGGACCGACACTTGGGTACTGCCCTAACATGGACAAGCATCCCACTTATGATTAACCCCTATTGCAAGCATCCGCAACTACAAAAAGGAGTATTAAGGTAAACCTAACCACATCATTAAACATATGGGTCCATATCAACCCCTAACGAAGCAACGCATAAACTAGGGTTTAAGCTTCTGTCACTCTAGCAACCCATCATCTACTTATTACTTCACTATGCCTACCTCTAGGCCCAAATAATGCTGAAGTGTCATGTAGTCGACGTTCACATAATACCACTAGAGGAGAGACAACATACATCTCATCAAAATATCAAATGAATACCAAATTCACATGACTACTAATAGCAAGACTTCACCCATGTCCTCAGGAACAAACGTAACTACTCGCAAAGCATATTCATGTTCATAATCGGAGGAGTAATAATGTGCATAAAGGATGTGAACATATGATCTTCCACCCAGTAAACCAATTAGTATCAACTACAAGGAGTAATCAACACTACTAGCAACCCACAGGTACCAATTTGTGGTTTTGATACAAGATTGGATACAAGAGATGAACTAGGGTTTTGAGATGAGTTGGTGCTGGTGAAGATGTTGATGGAGATTGACCCCCTCCCGATGAGAGGATCATTGGTGATGATGTTGGTGATGATTTCCCCCTCCCGGAGGGAAGTGTCCCCGGCAGAACAGCTCCGCCAGAGCCCTAGATTGATTCCGCCAAGGTTCTGCCTCGTGGCGGCGGAGTTTCGTCCCGTAAGCTTGCCGACGATTTTTTCCAGGGGAAAACGCTTCATATAGCAGAAGATGGACGCCGAAGGCCCACCAGGGGGCCCAGGAGATAGGGGGCCACGCCCTATAGGGGGGGCGCCCCCTGTCTCCTGGACAGGGTGTGGGCCCCCTAGCCTATTTCTTTCGCTCATAAATTCTTAATAAGTCCAAAAAGTTGTTTCATGGAGTTTCAGGACTTTTGGAGTTGTGCAGAATAGGTTTCCAATGTTTGCTCCTTTTCCAGCCAGAATTCCAGCTGCCGGCATTCCCCCTCTTCATGGTAAACCTTGTAAAATAAGAGAGAATAACCATAAGTATTGAGATATAATGTGTAATAACAACCCATAATGCAATAAATATTGATATAAAAGCATGATGCAAAATGGACGTATCAAGTATCAACCATGACATCACAACTTTGGGTTGCAGAAAAGATCACCCCAATTTTAGCCAAAACACGAAACACTACTGCCAAGAAACTCAAAGTAGACTTGGAAAAGATGTACCCCATTAAACTGAAATATACCACAGTGTGGAAGGCAAAACAAAGGACAATGAAAAATTTATATGGTGATTGGGCAAATACATTTAGGATGCTTTACAACTTTAAAGCAGAGGTGGAAAAGAGGTCACCTGGCAGTGTTGTGGAGATAGATATAGAGGTATCAGCCAAAGGTGAAGTCAAGTTCTCCAAGTTTTTTATGGATTTGAAGCCTTGCATAGATGGCTTCAAAGCAGGGTGCCGTCCATATTTGAGCATAGACTCATCATTTTTGACAGGCAAGTGGAATGGTCAGTTGGCAGCATGCAATGCTCTAGATGGACACAACTGGATGTTTTTTTATTGTTGTTGGCTTGTTTCAGTCAGAAACAGAGGCTTCATGGACATGGTTCATGATCCAATTGAAAAGATGCCTAGGGCCAGTGTCACCTTTGGCTATACACACAGATGCATGTAAGGGCTTGAAAATTCAGTGAAAATTGTTTTCCCACATGCTGAGCAGAGGGAGTGCTTCGGTCATTTGTCGATGAATTTGATCAAAAAATTTAGAGGAGAAGAATTTGGGAGCATGTGGCCAGCAGCAAGATCTTACACTAGACAGACACACAAATATCACCTTGAGAAGATAATGGCAGCATGTGATGAGTTTGGTCCATGGCTGAACACCTACCATTCTTTGTTATGGTAAAGGTCAGCATTCAACACTGCCATCAAGTGTGACCACATCAACAAAAATTTGGCAGAGAGTTTCAACAACAAGGTGAAGGAGTTAAAAGATTTGCCTGTGCATGACATGGTTGACCAAATCAGGATCATGCTCATCCGGTTGTGGGAATTGAGAAGAAGGATAGGTGATTGTCTGCAAGGTGATAAGCTTCCAGCAGTGGTACAACAGGTGGTCAATAGGAGCAGATGTCTTTCACATTTGTTTGTTGAAAAATCTTCACCTTGTGGTGCTGAAGTTAGAGATAACAAAACTAGAAGGAGACATGTTGTTAACACTGAATTGCATGATTGCACTTGCGTCGAGTGGCAACACACTGGTAAACCATGTGAGCATGCCAGTCTTTTCTTAGCATCCCAACCGAAGATAAACATGCACCCATATCTGCATGAATATTATTCGGTAGCAAGATTCAAAGCTGCATATGCTACTCCAATTCCAGCACTTACATATCAGTCTCAGTGGCCTGAAGTGGACATTGAATTTTCCATGTGTCCTTCCTTGACGAAAAGAAAGGCTGGCAGGCCTAAACAGAGTAGATTCAAGGCATGGTTTGAGAAAGGTGGGAGTGGTAAGAAGGGAAAGAAAGATGAAAAACCAAAAAGGGCCCAAAAAGGTAACAAAAACAGATGCAAGTTGTGCCAGGAACTTGGGCACAGAGTGGGATCTGTCAAATGACGTTACACTCCTAATAAGCCAAAGTATGTTCTTGTTTATTTGTCCTTGTTTTGATTTGGTGCTTTTTTCCAATTACTATATCTATAACATTTTCCCAATGGCCAGGAGGAAGCGAGCAAGTCAGCCCCTTGTTGTTGAACAATGTTGGCCAACAAAAAAAGCAAGAGTCAATGGAGGTAGAAAGAAGAGAAGTGTGCCTAAGCCTGAGCAGACTGAAGAAAATCCTGCTGCAGTCAACATTCAGACTGAAGAAACTGATGTGGAGGTGCACATCGAAGAAACTGAACCTGAGCGCTTCGAGGTTCAGACTGAAGAAACTAAACCTGAGCGTGTCGAGGTTCAGACTGAAGAAACCCATGTTGAGGTACACACCAAAGAAACTGAAACTGGTGTCAACATTGAGACTGAAGACACTGATCACGAGGGTGTTGGCGAGGTGTTGACAGGACCAGTGAAGAAAACCAAGATGATCAGTGAACTTGTGTGTGTAGTAGAACCAAAAACAAGAAGGGCTAAGGCGAAGAAGGGCACACGACGTGGTAGGAAGAAGTAGAACAGAGAACAGTTTGAAAATTTGGGGCATGTAATAATATTTGTAACTTGGTGTGTACTGGTAGTCACTATGTATCCCCATATTTCTATTCAAACTTGTTTGTCTAAACCAGCCAAATATAATTTAAATTTAAATTTAAATTTGGGCTATTGATGTTTTAGTGCTATCTAAAGTACCTCAACTGAAATATGTTTGCTTGGTGATCATTCCGAGCCCTTTTGGTAAATTGAACTCATAGTCATGAAAAGTGTGTTTCAAATGACCTCCAAAGGTAGGGTAAACGGCCTCATATTTAAGCAAGTTTTTTTGGCACCTTGTCTAAACCAGCCAAATAATTTTTCTACACATCTATTCTACCTATATAGTGTAAATCTAAAGTCTCACTATTTATTGAATTAATTTTCTATTATTTTCTTTTCTTTTTGAAAAAAAGGTTTAATAGAAACTTATATATAAAACAAGTTTAAAACATGAAAATGAGAAAAGTAAGTTAAGATCTTTCTTAGTCAATCCAAAATGAAGTTTTGGTGAGGTTTTCACACTTTTCATTTTCAAAACGCCACCTACTCTCGGGTGCGCTCTACTCTCTCCCTTGAACTCCATACTACATTGTCTGAGGAATGACAATTTTGTGAAGGGTTTTTCGTAAAAATGTATGTAAACCATATTTATATTTTTTTCTCGTTACTATACGACATAATAAGACTATGTGCGCAAGTTTCTTTTTTTTATTTTTTATTTGAATTAGTTATGCTCAACCCTAATCAGTCAAAACCTCTCAAAACCCCTCTCAAAACCCCTCAAAACCCCGCACACTACCGGGTCGTTGATCTTTGTGTGTGGACGGTTGAGATCAGGCGCTAGTGTTAGCTACAGTGTGCATCGATCCGCATGAGACGCGCTGATTGGTTGGATCGGTGGGGTCTGGATCAGCCTCTCTCGTTGGGGCATCAGGACCGTTCATTTGAATCCAACATCAAGAGTTGACGCAGTGCATGGACCAAGCCTACGCAGTGCCCTTTCCATCATTGCATGCGTGCCCGTGCCCACCGGCAACATGCATGCCCACCCGCAGAACTGCGCCCATGCGTTGCATGCATGCCCTTGACGTAGCCCTGCTCCGCCACCTCCAACGACGCAGTAAGCTGTCGCATGCCTACCATTAGAACCAATGCAGCGTCGCATCAAAGCATGCACCCGGCCACAATGCAGCAGCACGATGAAGACAACCAAAAAGCCAACGCTGCATGGCGTGCCGTGCATGGCGTGCTCCTCATTAAGGAACTACTACTGCGTGGGGGGGCGGGCGACTTCCTATCTGCCGCATTATGCGGCAGAATGTTCAGGCTTCGCATATGGCAGTCCCTCGACTGGGCTGGCCCAGGAAGGCAGCGAGCAGTGTAAAACATAAATGATTAGAAACGGAGCGCTTCACCCAGGATTCGAACCGCGACCGCGAGACTATAGACATACCTAGCTAGCCACTAAGCCAGACTCTGTACGCTGGTGAAAGTGCAATGCGAGTCCTTTAGACCTATCATATCTAAGGAATCGGATTATTTTTCCTTTTTCCTATCATTTGTTGTAAATTCTGAATATATTATTTGAAAAGTACGAACGTTTTTTACAGAACACAAACTAGTTTTCAAAAAGATTTAGCAATTTTTCGAATTTTTAACCAAATTTGAAAAACAGGAATAACTTTGAAGTTGTGGACAAATATTGAAAAACAGGAACATTAATTAAAATTACGATCAATTTTTTATAAAACGAAAAATGTTCTTAGAAAATGTGAACAATTTTCTGAATAGTGATTTGTTTTAAAAACATAAACATTTTTTGAACTGGTGAACAAATCTTGAAAAAACAGGAACATTTTCTAAATCCCGAACATTTTTTGAATTTAGAGAACAAAATTTTGAAATTGAGAACAAAATTTAAACATTAATATTTTCTAAAAGTACGAACATTTTTTGAATTTGGAGAACAAATTTTGAAACGAAGAACAAATTTGGACAATTTCTTAAAGCATGAACATTTTTTGAATCTTGAGAACAAATTTTGAAACAGAGAACAAATTTGGAAGCATGAACAATGTATTAAAGCACGAACATTTTTTGAACATAAATATTTAAAAACATAAACATTTTTTGAACTGGTGAACAAATCTTGAAAAAACAGGAAGATTTTCTAAATTCCGAACATTTTTTGAATTTAGAGAACAAAATTTTGAAATTGAGAACAAAATTTAAACATAAATAAATTAAAAAAGTAGGAACATTTTTTGAATTTGGAGAACAAAGTTT
>NC_057804.1:655946643-655949378 GCF_018294505.1 Triticum aestivum
TTTTTGAATTTGGAGAACAAATTTTGAAACGAAGAACAAATTTGGACAATTTCTTAAAACATGAACATTTTTTGAATCTTGAGAACAAATTTTGAAACAGAGAACAAATTTGGAAGCATGAACAATGTATTAAAGCACGAACATTTTTTGAACATAAATATTTAAAAACATAAACATTTTTTGAACTGGTGAACAAATCTTGAAAAAACACGAACATTTTCTAAATTCCGAACATTTTTTGAATTTAGAGAACAAAATTTTGAAATTGAGAACAAAATTTAAACATAAATAAATTAAAAAAGTAGGAACATTTTTTGAATTTGGAGAACAAAGTTTGAAACGAAGAACAAATTTGGACAATTTCTTAAAGCATGAACATTTTTTGAATCTTGAGAACAAATTTTGAAACAGAGAACAAATTTGGAAGCATGAACAATGTATTAAAGCACGAACATTTTTTGAACATAAATATTTTAAAACATAAACATTTTTTGAACTGGTGAACAAATCTTGAAAAAATAGGAACATTTTCTAAATTCCGAACATTTTTTGAATTTAGAGAACAAAATTTTAAAATTGAGAACAAAATTAAAACATAAATATTTTCTAAAAGTACGAACATTTTTTGAATTTGGAGAACAAATTTTGAAACGAAGAACAAATTTGGACAATTTCTTAAAGCATGAACATTTTTTGAATCTTGAGAACAAATTTTGAAACAGAGAACAAATTTGGAAGCATGAACAATGTATTAAAGCACGAACATTTTTTGAACATAAATATTTTAAAACATAAACATTTTTTGAACTGGTGAACAAATCTTGAAAAAATAGGAACATTTTATAAATTCCGAACATTTTTTGAATTTAGAGAACACAATTTTAAAATTGAGAACAAAATTAAAACATAAATATTTTCTAAAAGTACGAACATTTTTTGAATTTGGAGAACAAATTTTGAAACGAAGAACAAATTTGGACAATTTCTTAAAGCATGAATATTTTTTGAATCTTGAGAACAAATTTTGAAACAGAGAACAAATTTGGAAGCATGAACAATGTATTAAAGCATGGACATTTTTTGAATATTTAGAACCAATTTTCGAACAGAGAACAAATTTGAAAATACCAAACAAATTTGGAAGCGCGAACATTTTTTGAGCAATTTTTGAAAATTCCGAACAATTTTTGAGAAATGCATACAGTTTTTGAATTTATGAAAAAAATTGAAAACACGAATTGTTTTCAAATTCTGAACATTTTTGTAAAAGCGCGAACATTTTCCAAAAAACGCGAACATTTTTTGAAAAAGAAAATATAAACTTGAAAAAAAATGAAACAGAAATAGAAAAAGAAAAAAAAACCGGTTCAGGAACCTTCTAGAAGGTTCCCAAAACCGGAAAAAACCAGCTGGAAACCTCTAGAATGTTCCCAAAACCGGGAGCGCTGGAACCGTTCAACGGGCCGGCCCGTTGCGTCGCTGCTCGGTCGCTCGCCTATGCGAAGCGCCGGCAGTTTGACGCAAGGAGCAGCATATAGGATTTTCCCTGTGGGGGTGCACATGTTGCACCCCCTTGGGCTCGGGCCTGGGTATATTAATACCAACTTGGCGCTTGAAAATGTCATCACGCCCAAATCCAATCCCCTCATCACCTCGAGCTACTTTTTCAAATGGTTGGGTGCTGCAGATCGACTGCGCCGAGGAGGACGGCATCGTGGTGTTCCAGGGCGGCAGCAGGGTGAAGGCAGACGCCATCGTGCACTACACTGGGTACCTGCATATTGTATAAAATTAGTTACTCCCTCCGTTTCATAATGAAGTGCCTATAGATTTTTGCAAAAGTCAAACAATACAAACTTTGACCATATTTATAGAGAAAAGTAGGTACATCTAGAATACCAAATGGACATCATTGGATACATCACGAGTTATATTTTCAGAATGTATATGTTTGATATTGTAGATGTAGACAGTTTTCTCTATACACTTGGTCAAATTTGGCAAAGTTTGACTTTCACAAAAATCTATAGGCACTACATTGTGGAATGAAGGGAGTACCAAATTATGCTTGTAGTGGAGATCGATGTTAACCGATGGAGATGTGCTCGTCGTAGGTACAAGTACAGCTTCTCGTTCTTCGGCGACGACTCTGCTATCACGGTGGACGACAACCACGTCGGCCCGCTATACAAGCACGTGTTCCCGCCGCGGCTGGCCCCTAGCATCTCCTTCGTCGGACTGCCATTCAAGGGATTCCTTTTCCGGGTGTTCCAGCTCCAGAGCAGCTGGGTGGCCGGGGTTCTGTCGGGGAGGATCGAGCTCCCGTCGTCAGAGCAGATGACGCAGGACGTGGCGTCCTTCTACTCAGACATGGAGGCCCGCGGACACTCAAAGAGGTTCACCCACGACCTGGGCGTAGGCACATTCGAGTACGAGGATTGGCTGGTTGAGCGGTGCGGGCTGGAGAGGATCGAGGAGTGGAGGAAGGAGATCTATGTCGCGGCGAGAGGCAGGGTGAGGGACCAGCCGGACAGCTACCGGGACAAGTGGGATGACGACGCCCAACTGTTGGAGCAAGCGCAACGTGAGATCTCGCCAAGTTCTGATCTTACCTCATCGAGGGCTACTTGCGGTTCGGCTTATTCGGAAATGGAATGGTTGATGATATGAAGGACCTTATTTTGTTTGGACAAAAATATTTTAAATATAAGTATAAATAAAAGAGTGCACTAGCC
>NC_057804.1:655954616-655969315 GCF_018294505.1 Triticum aestivum
AGTTTAAAATGCTCCAAGCTTCAGAAAGATGACCTTACATCTGAAGGAAGTATCCAGATGCAACCTTTGTTTATCAACCAGCTTTAGATTAGTACCCAGGAGAAACAGAGGGTGCTAAAAAAACATTGCTCAGGACTAAATAATAATTTGCATTGATGGGAGAGACCCTTAAATTATCAGTTTATTAATTCGATGCTTTTCTTTTACTGGGAATCAAAATCTTAGATGGATCTAAAGGTTATTTAGATTGCTTTAGTATGTAAATTTATAAATCCACAAGTTCTCTGCAACAAATTCTACAGAATTCGCCACAGCAAGCAGAACATGAAAGACATCATACATAACCATGTTGTAGGAGACCGTACAAACAACAGGGAAGTCTTGAATCACGTGAAAACAGATACATTACTCATTCAATCCAATAGACTACTTTCCGTCTTGATGACCTTTGTACTGTCCAGATGTTATAGAGTGAACCTGTTGGTCCTGTGGCTGAGTTAATTAGGTTTAGAGTTTAACTATATTTATTCTAGACAGCAGAATATTAAGTTAGAGTAAGTCAGATTAAACCCAGTGTCAGCATGGGTACAATAACCATGAATCAGGCAACTAAAGGAAACTGTTTGCAAGTGGCGGTCGGATATGTATCAGCCGGTGGAATTCGTCCATAGCAACAACCATCCTTCCAATTCTGCAAAAAGAGTCTGTCATAGTTTAATGGCATGCTCTATATGAAAATTTTAACCGGGTAACCTGGACGAGCGACTCCTTGCTTCAACCTGATTGAAGCCTGATTCAACGAAGCTTCTTTAAATGGAATCGGGTATGTCACAACCATCGAGTTGAATTTATCCATAGCACCAGCCATCGTCGTGCAAAAAGGCAACAGAGTTGAATTGCAGGATGGCTGATGCTATGGACAAATTCAGCCAGAGGATTGGCTCCCTGCTTCTGCGTGCTAACTTTTGGGGTGGCCGAGGGCATGTCACAACTACAATCTGGTTGAAGTTATTCATAGCATCAACCATCTTACCCACCATGGGGAATCGGCAACCACCGTTGAAGGGTAGGATGGATGATGCTATGGACGAGTTCAACCAGCGCACCTGTGCGTGTCGACTCCGGGGATGGCATCGGAGGGAACTGGTTCGGCCATCGGTCGAACAGGTGGTGCGCTCCCGCCAGGAAGAGAGGAGAGGCCGTCGGAGAGGAAGCGAGAAGGCGGACAAATCTCGACCTGCTGCTCCTCGTCGTTGCAGTCGGCCGCCGCCCTACGCCGCCGCCAATCCCCAATCACGAACTCTGGCGTTAGGGTTTGTCGGAGGGGCGCTGCTATATATATGGAGCAGCGGCCCATCCCGCGTCACGCCGTGTTTTGGGCCGACGGCCCAACAGCGCACGCGGGTCAACATGTTGCCGAGCTATAAAGAGGTGCCACATCACCGCGCCCATTAAAACTGGTACATCATGTTTTATTTATTTATGAAAACTTAGTTTTGCCTTGTCGATTTTATCTAACAATTAATTCAATCAATAAAAAAGAGGAATATCGTCCTGTATGATATAAAATATTCACACTTATTCATAAAAGGAGAAGGACATGGCTCGGGTAAGTGGACACCGAAGGGAGTTTAGTGAACACAAGAGGGGCTTGCGTGACACTTAGGTTTGGACATGACAACCAAGCCAACCCATTCGAGACTCTCGTGTCTTCCGCAAAACCCAATCTTCCTTTTTGTCATGGCCATTTTAAATGTCTGGAAGCATCAAGGCAAGCTATGATAAGAAGTTCCCGGATGCCCCTCCATGGTTGATGCCGGGCTAGGAGTGAAAGGAGACCCCTTTTACTCTTCCTATCATGGTGGATGCATCATGACGTGGACGGTTAGTGGATCCTTGGACATGGATGCCGGGGTGGCCCCGGATGGTGGTCTGTATGGTTGGCTCTTTGGCGGGCACAATAGCGGTGGTGATGGCATTCTCTCTTGGTCGTGTGGGCGGCGAGAGGTGGTGCGGCGGGTGGCTCTGGCGCGCTCTTGTCCCTGATGATGGTGGTGCCCCGACCCGGATCTGGAGTTCTGGGCTCACCACTCTTGCCCTGGAAACCTCGCTTAGGGACACAGTGGAGTTGCCAAGCGAAAGCTTCGCGCTTTGTCGCCGACAACGGCAATGCTCGCAAGCGCCGTTATCTTCCTAAAGACGTCGTTGTGGCGCTCCTCTCCGTGTCCGGGTTCCGGCTGAAAACCTATGTCTTTCGGGACTCGGCAACGGCGAGGCCTTGCGCTGTTTTCACTCCTGGGGGCGTTGTCGTGGAACTTAGGTGCTATAGGGCTTATGGTGGGTGTTGTTCTCAGTTCTTCTTCTACTCTATTACGGTTGCGTAGCCGCGTGCGTGTTGCGTGATCAGGTTTGCCTAAGATTGGCATTGTTTGAGGGCTACCCGATCCCCTTGTATCTTTCGGCCATGTACTCTGTGTGGTTGATGCTTTCTATATAAAGCGGAGTGAAAGCCTGTTTCGAGGATGATAAAAAGTTCCCAGAACGCTACTGATGCTCCGACATTGGGCATAATTCAAGGGAAGAGTGAGGACGCCCCGAGGTAATTTACCCCCACACTCTTGATCCCTACGACCCTACCTTCGCTTCGAAAGTAGCCTCCCTTGTGCAACTGAGAGAGCCATTGGTAGTAATACATATTGCACGTAAGCTAGTCTTTTTTTAGGATTAATGTTGCCGCTTTATTTAAACTTCAAAGTTTGAAACCTCATCCGAAATTACATCTAGAACCCAGTCTGGGGACCCCCAACCAAACCTCACAAAGTTCTTCACCGATCCTTACCTTAGCCAACTTATATGCAACAACATTAGCAGAACGTCGCACCCACGAAACTTTAAACCTCGGCGATGAACTAAGCATCGGCTTGATCTCTTCACTCATGGCCCTACGGCGGAAAGCATTTCCAGTGGTTGATTCAACATTTGTACCCGTCTTAACTATCGAGCTCCACATGCACCCTCACGGCGTTGACCTCCTCGCGCACCACTTGGAGAGCCCGCTTGCAAGCTAGGACTTAGGCCCTGTTTGGTTCATAAGTCCTAGGACTTTTTCTAGTCCCAACTAAAAAGTCCCTAGTCCCTAAAAAGTCCCTCCCTGTTTGTTTCCAGAGACTAAAAAGTCCCTAGTGCTTTCCTAGAGGTTATTAAATGACCATGTTGCCCCTAGTATATAAAAAAATAACAATCAAACAACATCATGGGGTGGCGGGCCAATGAATGCGTGGAGGAGCGTTGTTGGAAAAGTCCCAAAAACTCCCAAAAAAGACTCTCCTTGAGAGTCTTTTTCATTTAGTCCCAAATGCCTAGTTTAGTCCCTAAAAAGTCCCTCCCGTTTGGTAAAAAAGTTTCTAAGAGGAACTTTTTCTAGTCCCTACACAAAAAAGTCCCTGGAAACAAACACCCCCTTATTACGGCGTACGGGTCCACAATGTTCGGGAAATGATGGCACACAACGGCTCTAAAGTCTAAACCCGGTTAGCCTTGCAAACACACATGAACCGTAGCAGCGACCTGAGGGGGATCCGGGGCAGGATGTGCGACACGATGACCTTGTGTGGCACGTACGGCGCCATTGTCACGTTGGTGAGGGCGGTGGCGATCTCTTGCGACGGCGATGAGCACGCAACAACACGTCACCGACTCTGTACACGTACAAGTTTATGCAAGTGAATCCTTGGTGTACACGTACACGTACGTTATTTCTCGATCGAGATATTTCTCAATTAACGACTGCCTCGTCAGATCTACTAATATCCAACTCGGGCGGTAGAAATATTAAATCGAACGCGATGGGATCTCGTCGTCCTGCCGTGGAGGCCACCAGCAGCATGGATATGCTACAGGAGATCCTGCTGAAGCTGCCGACCAAGGACGTCGCACGGTGCTGCTGCGTTTCCAAGCTGTGGCGCCGGGTCGGCAGCAACCCCTCCTTCCGCAGCCTCCACTCCATGGCTGGTCATGTCGTCTCCGCGGCCCAGATCTCAAAGACCTTGCTCGTGTCTGAGAGGTGCCAGGCCGGCCGGAGCGATGAGGCCATCATCTTCGATGCGTCGTCGGGCAATACCATGTGCTGCGTCCCCATCCCCGGCGGCTATAGCCTAGCCAACATCTGTAACGGCCTCCTCTGCTTCGTACACCGCTATGGCCGCGATGACCCCGGTCCCGAGGCGCCGGTGGTTGTGTGCAACCCTGTCACCGGCGAGACCCTGGCGCTCCCCAGGGCGCCTCCGCTAATGGTCACCCCCAAGGGCACGTACAGGCACCAGTTGGCCTTGGGATTCGGCCCTCCCACCAAGGAGTACAAGCTCTTCCGGCTATCGACGCACTCTCTTTCCTCCGAGCAGCGCGTGGAGGTGGACGTGTACACCCTAGGCGATGCCGATGGATGGCGCCATCATTCGTTTCTCTCTCCGTGTCGCCCGACGAAAATCTCGCCGCTGGTGTCGATGGACGGCAAGCTGTACGTGGTAACCAATGGCTGGAAGCATGGCTACGGCTGGAATGAGATTCCCAGAAGAATATTGGTGATTGACGTGGCGACGGAGTTGTGGCGCACGTACCCACTTCCGGACTACGAGTGTTTTCACTTCGAGAGCCCGCCGATGGGTGCCTTTGAGCTCAGTGGCCGGCTGTGCTTCGCCGCGCATGCCCTCATCTGTAGACGGCCTGAAACTAATGTCATCCACTTTTGGGTCATGTCACCGTCGGAGGGCGACGAGGACGAGCAACCAGACTGGGAATTGCACTACAACTTCCCCATAGTAGAGGGACGACCATGCTTTGTGTTTCACAGACCATGGGCCTGCTGGCTAGACCACGATGAGATATTGTACTACGCCTGCGCTAGCGTATTGCACAGGTATAGCATGAGACAAGGCTCGTCTGTTGACGTATAATGTGCTGCCTAGTCTCTTCCATCAGATCGGTCTTTTGGTTGCATTGACTAGAGCATGCAATTCTACATGGTATCGGAGCCAAGAGGTCTTGAGTTTAAGACCCGGCTGGCGCAATTAAATTGCAGCCCACTTTCGGTCCACGTTTATGCCTGAGGGAGCCACACGTGAGGGGGAGTGTTGACGTATAATGTGCTGCCTAGTCTTTTCCATCAGATCGGTCTTTTGGTTGCATTGGCTAGAGCATGCACTTCTACATCGTCGACTTCCAACGGTGGATTTCTATTACTCTCGCCTCTCACCTTTGAGTTGTCGCCATCCCAGGATGATGATGAAAACAAACACCAGTTTGAGCATGCAATGCTAAGTCTACTACGATGATGCTATCAGTAAATCAACATAGCTCTTGAGCCGTGGGTTTTGCTCAACAGCATGCCAATATACCATGTGATTTGCTGATTTTGTATATATACACTACAGAAACTTTGAAATATTGGTTATATACCTCTTGGTTTAGTATTTTTTTCCTTTTTCTTTTAATTGATTAATTAATCAGCTCGGCTAAATATCTGAGACTTAGTTAATTATGTCTTACTCAATGTTTTATCCGTCAGATCTTACGCAGAGATCCATGCAATTTTTTCTTTTTATATGTAATTTCTATCTACAATGATGATGTCACAGATATTACACCCATTAACTTATTTATCTTAACATGCAAATTTGTCACCTCATCATACAATCATGTATGGAAAAGCACCTCAGCATGCAATCATGCTCAGAGAAAGGGTTCGGCTCTCCTGCTGGGATCCCCGCACGCCTTATGCTACTGTTGGGAGCTCTATACACATTATGTTGCTGGGATCCTTTTCACAAAAAAGGAGGTGGAAGATTTCAGATCTACGGTGAAACTCAAGCCTACTATATTTTTGTGTGTGTTTGGTTTTGGAAGTGGGTGGGTGGCCCCCGACATGTAGGGCCTCAAAGGGCAATTTAGGATCTTTTTTTAAAAAGTAGGAAGGTCCCGGCCTCTACATCAGAAAGGTGCATGCATCCATTTATTAAAAAAGTGTCCAAATAGTCTCAGTACAAAAATAGGCTCACTCCGAGCTGAAAGAAGAAAATAAAGGGCAATTCTAGGTGGCTGCCAACTGTTTATAGGATTGGTAGTCTGATTCTGTTTCGGCCGTGTCCGGGTTTCTCCACCATCAACAACGGTTGAGCATCTCTGTGGGTCACAAAAGGATTGTAATAGTAGCACATTTTTTTGAGAATAGTTATATCACATTATTAGTCACGCTGAGGCAAATTAATCATGGAGAAGAACATGAGAAAAAGATTTATAATGTACCTTTGGTGTTTCAATAAATTAAACTGGATTGGAACTAGGCTTGAAATGTAAGGGATTGCATCAAATTGAGAGAGAAATTATGTGCATATAAATTGGATTTAGCAAAAGCATATGATAGGGTTGATTGGCACTTCTTGGAGAGTATGCTAAGGGCGTTGGGCTTTGCCCCAGGTTGGATAAATTGGATTATGGCCTGTGTTATGTCAGTAAGATTTTCTGTGCGCTTCAATGCTCAACTTTTGGAAGCTTTCGCCCCTTCATGTGGTATTAGACAAGGAGATCCTTTATCACCGTACTTTATGTTTTTGCCTGAGGCTCTATCTTTGGTGCTACTGGATGCGTGTAGTAGAGGATTTCTTATGGACTTTAAGATCAATAGGCATGCTCCAGGAATATCACATCTTTTGTTTGCTGATGACTACCTGTTATTCTTCAAGGGATCCATTAATCAAGCTTTGACAATTAAGAATATTATTTCCACTTATGAGAAGGGAACTGGTTAGGTGCTGAGCCCAGATAAGTGCTCTATCATGTTTGGAAAAAAGTGCAGTGTGGAAATTAAAGTGGCCGTTATGGTAATCCTTTGCATCACTGCGGAGGGATTTGAGGACAAATATCTTGGGTTTCCAGTGCCTCAAGGTAGAATGAAAGCCGGTAATTTCAATTAACAAAAGAAAAAGATCTCAAGATTTTATCAGGTTGGTTAGAAAAATATGCATCTTGTGGAGCAAAGGAAACATTTAATTAATATGTGCTTCATGCCCTCCGAGTGTATGTCATGGGTATGTTTAAGTTTCCGGCTGCATTGTGTGAGGAGTTATCACAGATTATAAGGAATTTTTTGTGGGGTGATGAGGAGGATAAGAGCAAGACTCATCGACTGGCTTGGGATCAATTGACAAGTCCTAAAGCTGAGGGAGAGATGGGATTCCGAGATCTCAAACTTTTTAATCAAGCGCTGTTAGCGAAGCAGGCGTGGAGGTTGGTGGTCAACCCTGATTCTCTGTGCGCCAAAGCGGTCAAGGCAAAATATTACCCACAGGGACTTATCCTCGACATTGTATTTCCTCTGTCGGCCTCACTGCCTTGGCAAGCTCTTATGCATGGATTGGAGTTGCTGAAATTGGGAGTTATTTGGATAGTGCGTGATGGCTCTAATATTAATATTTGGAGAGATAACTGGCTCCCAAGGCACTCTGGACTTAAAATTACTGCAAGGAAGAGTAGGACGAGAATGAAATGGGTGTCTGATTTGATTCTGACTGGTCCAAAAGGATGGGACGAGAATTTGGTTAGGCACCTATTTTACCCACATGATGCAGAAGAGACCCTTCGGCTGCGTATTCCATCTTCACGGGAAGGTGATTTTGTTGCATGGCACTTTGAGAAGACGGGGATGTTTTCAGTTAAAAGCGCGTACAAGCATGCACTCACGTTAAAGGAACAAAAAGAAGACGAGGGGCAATACAGAGATGCAACATTGGGGGAGAGGAAAATTTGGGACATCATCTGGAAGGCCAATGTTCCTCAGAAGATCCATATTTTTGCATGGCGGGTTGCTACCAATAGTTTGGCTGTCCAAGTAAACAGAATGGCGCACCACCAAGCGGTTCTCTGTACGTGCTCGATATGTGGAGTGGAGGACGAGAATATGTTTCATGCGCTTATTATTTGCGCGAAGGCTCATGCGTTGCGTATGGCCATGAGAGATATTTGGGAGTTACCTACGGAGGATGCATTCAGGTATACTGAGTCGGAATGGTTTCTTGTTCTTCTAAGTCCAGTGGGACAGTCTGTGCGGGACAAAATTATTTTCATTTTTTGGAGAGCCTGGCACTTGAGAAATGATTTGATTTTTTGGCAAGGGCACAGAGTCAGTCACAAATTCAACCAATTTTGTTGATAATTATTGGTCGTCCTTTGGCACATGTCATTCAATGCCATTGGATGATTCTAAGAATAAATGGGAAAATACGATGAGTGGTCTAAAAAGTGATCCAAATACTTTGGAAGTTCAGATGGGTTGGAAACCCCACCTTCTGGTTATATCAACATTAATGTCGACGAGCTTTTTGAAAAGTATTAGCGTGGCAAGTGTGAGTGTGATGGCTAGGGATTTTGCTGGCAAAGTCATGATTTCTTCGTGGGACTATACATTGGGAGGTGTAATAGCGTGGAGGAAGCGGAACTCCGAGCTTGCATTGCTTGTCTCTATATTACTACTAGATCATTGATGGCGCGCGTTGCTGCGCCCGTTTATTGGTTCAATGTAATTATAGGAATCATGTAAATATATGATGCCATGAAGGAGGTCCAATATGCTCCAAATTTAGGCTGGTCACCGCAAAGACCAGCAACTTGATTGGCCACACCAGAGCAAGGATAATAATATGGCAATAGCACACTGCCATGTAATCTAAAGTCAATCAAATAACCAACATTTATAATACTCTCTCGATTCACTATTATAAGATGTTTTTGATATTTTAATGTGGACTACATATAGACTGAAATGAGTTGACAAACCCGTTAAAACACATTTATAAACATCCAATTCAGAAAGTTAGAAGATCTTATAATAGTGTGCGGAGGGGTAGTAATTTGTTACATAGGATCTAATGCAGTCCACCGCATCAATTGTTTTTGGGATATGAACACATCGACCGATCCCTCGTGCATACCATCATATGAGAAATATGTAGCTAGCAACAGTTGATATCAAAATGCTTTCAAGATGCTTATGGGATGGGTAGTAGTAGATAGTATAGTCTCATCATCAGAATCTGCATCATTCAAGTATCTCGATGCAATATGATAAATCTATCAAAGATAGCTTCCTTTTCTGTTCTGCAATAGATGAAGGAAAACAATCAGTATTCTACATGTAAAAAAAAGCAGCACTAAATTTATTTCATATACATGTAGCATGTTGGCGCTCAGTTCTTAAGAGAAGAGAAATAAACATTAAGGCATCAACACGTAGCTCATGACCAAATAACTTAACTATTAGGTATATCATGTAAAAAATATTCAATGTTTCAAAAAAAATCCGGGGTTGACTAGCACAGCTTAAATAATTCTATCAAACAAACTACAAATAGTATTGAAGACAAGAAGGCAGGAATCAATAAAAATATCTATTTTAACATAAGTATATGCTTACATATCATGTATACAATGTAAAAGAGTATAACATCTAAATGGAAAGTTATTCACCTCACATTTCCAAATGTCCATACCAACCGGAGGACCATATCTTGCAAGTTGGGAGTATGGAGCAGAATGGAAATTCAATTACCTTTCTAAGAAAGTGAAGTGGACAATTCAAGTTAATCTTTAAAGGACAAAACCTAAGAGGAATGCACTTTGGATGGCATTCATTGGTGCTAGGATGTAGTTATATGAAAAGGGGAATAAAAATGGGATTCAGAGAATCAGACAAGACGCATACATAAAAATTGGAATAAAAATGGGATGTAGTTATATGAAAAGGGGAGTCTGAGTATCGGACAAGATGCATATAAACATTGGAATTTGACCCCCAAAATACTAACCAAAACAGATAAACACCAAGAAGTGAGACAACAATCCGCTTACATCTTCAAACACCTTCCCTACACAAAAGCTCTGCAATGTCTTGACATACAGAACTGTGCAATGTCTTGACATACAGAATTTACCAAAGTGACTTGTGTCCTCAGCCGTCAGATCGCGGTGTTGACGCCCGAGATTGGCTGGTCGTTGTACCAAGTATCGTTACACCATTTTTAGGGTCCCATCGCATGTCACGGTCTGCCAAATTAAAAGGGCTGCTGCTACCGAAACTGATCTGGCTGTTCTGTCATCGACTGGCCGCAAAAAAAAACTATGTACGAGAGGCCTGGGCATGACAATTGAGAACTAACATCTCTTCCAAGCAGGTGGTCACCATTTTTATGGGCTTCTTTGTGTGCTTGAGCCAGGCAGCCTGACGTGGAACGACTGCTGCTCCAGAAGCCTATTTCTGTTGCCTTTCCATTCACTCGACCGACGCGTGTTTTCTGGTTACTATAATAACTGACCATGATAAAAACTCACTAAAAAAGCTGATCTAAAATATAACCAAACTATTAGCATTCTCCCCTGTATCTTTGAGCCAGCGAAAATTATGTCGTTCACATTCTGTGTCCGCTCAATGCAAATGAAAATTCCCTGCCCCATCGAATCATTCAGTCATGTGACCAGCGACAGAATGATGGTGATGAAGCTTCAGTTCCAGAATCACAATTGAAGCAAAGAACAGGGCTGATGGAGAAACTTTTAGTTCTGGGATTGCCACGCCATCATTCTTGGTCTGCAAATGCAAAAGGAACATTCTTATACTATAATCAGATAGTTTGAAGCGTATTTGCTACTTGCTAGATTCTTCTACTTAAAATTTATTTATTTTACTTTTGATGATGATTCTAACATCTGTTTAACTGTTCCTTGCTGGTATTTCCAGCAGCTCCATCCAATCCAATCCAACTATAACCGCATTAATATTACACCATATATATTTGTGTGGCTTAATCCATTTATATTCGATGCCATCCTAATCTATTTTGGATGTTACACATTAAGAAGTTATGTGAGCTCACCAAACATATGGGGAATGATTGATGCAATACTGTCTAATTTTTTTACAAACTAACTTTGAACAAGAAGTGTAACCCAAACCATGTCCTTTTCACATATCCGTGTCGTTCAACTATACTCAAATATTTGCATTGTTCTATTGACATGATAGACGGGCGCGGCAACACGTGCATTCATGTTCTAGTGTCTTCACATACAGAACAGCCTATCTAATAAGTTTACCTCTTCAGATCATGGTCAAACTATACAGAATTGTCTCCATCTCTTCCAATAATTGGTGTCAGAGGATTCACAAACAGCATGAGGCCTGATCCATGGAGAAAGTTGAAATAAAGTCCAAATTAGTGCTTTGAGATTTCATCCACCAGTACAATGGGGCAGATGAGTAGAGGCCTAGTGTTCGAGGAGAGTAGGGGAGCTAGGAGGGAATTTCACAGGAGCTCACCAACAACAGTTCTGAAGCATCATGACAATGAGGAGAAGACGGTCTGATGCAATAGATGAGGGAGACAGGACCGCCGACATCCCCGACATTGACCAGGTCTTCCACTACCTTTGTCCACCGGCTTAGCCTCCAACTCCAGATAATTGTGAAAATTGTCGTCGTCATTACTTTGCTCCATAATAAGTAGTGACGAATATTTGGTTCAGACAAAAAAATTAGCATGCAATAGTTGAGATAGATATGCCTAAGATTACAACTGAAATTGATTCTTTAGTTTATTTATCGGATAAGAACAATTCTGAACAATTATATGGACTTCATCTAGGGACTGTACAATTCATTTAGATGTCCAATGTATCCATTCATGAAAGAGTTCGGTCCAGAAGCAAAAAATCTAAGAACACTATCCAGCCAATGAGCAACTAACTTCTGGTTGGGTTATGAGTTCAAACAAGGCCAAAACTCCAAATTCTGTACCAACATCTATTTGAATTAACTAAACCTCGAGAACTTAAAAGGTGTCATTTGTATGTGGTTCTTCCAAAAAAAGGTTGCCAACGTGATGTGTACATGGACTATAAAATTACAGGAGTCCTTCATTGGGTTTCAATTACTTACTTCATCAGCGGCCTGCCGCCCGCTATCTCGTTGCCTCGGTGTCATCTCAGATCTGCATCAACCACAACATGGCATGCTATGGTCCTATGACTTGAGCTCTGTGATGACCAAACAATATTGCAAGGGAGGATATGGCAGTTGCAGCTGCGCGCCATGAAAATCAAATGAAGAACCATGGAAATTGGAACATCCAGAATTCAGTTAAATGATAGATCATTCTACACTGACAAACCCTAACTTATTACCCCTATCTGTAGCACCTCGGCCGGACAAACAGATTGTTTAGCACCTCAATTGGTTGAGTTACAAAACCCTATAATGCATCGAGGGAGAAGAAACTTACTGGTGGGGAGAGCAACGACGACTGTACGGCACGGAAGGGGGCGGCCAGCGTGGTGAGGTGGGCGGCTCCGTTCAAGCAAGATGAGGTTGGCGGCTTCGTGCTGTCGGGTTGACGCGGTGGATTCGAGCACTGCCGGTGGGGCGGCCTCCAACCTAGCCGTCGCGCGCCTCCGCCGTCGCCACCTCCGCTGCCAGCATCGCTCGTTCCCTGAGGGCTGAGAGAGCGAGAGGAAGGGGGATGGGGTTGACTGTTGAGCACGGCAAATGGGCCAAAACAACGCGATACGAGCCCATTTAACCACAGGGGCCCAAAAAAGCTACCGGAGTAGCTGCCCCTCGGACGGCCCATCTCGCGAAAAACATCCCAGGAAGATCCAGTGGCCAGGAACGGCCAGCACATGAAAACGAATGGTCAAGATGTTGAGTGCGTGAGAGTGCTGGGATGATGCTCAGTTTTAATATATCTAAATATAGGTATAACACTTCATTCTCCAATAATTTTAGAGACTGGTTGTGCTTTTGTTGCGGTGATTTTTGCAAATGAATTTGATGATAGACCAGCTCTGCACGATCTGAAGAAGGAAGCATGGGGTATTTCTAAGCTAATGGATAGCTTCAGAGTTTCAAAGATTAGACGTTCGGCTAATGAGGTGGTCCATCTAATAGCTAAGTTTAGTTTTGATAACAGAGTGGATGGGATTCTTGTTAATGTTGTACCGCCCTATGTGGTGAACTCTGTAATGAATGATTGTAACACGTCCTTTGGTTAATTAATATATGAGGTGGTGTTTAAAATAAATTTGAGAGAGAAATTTTCTTGTCAATTCAACAAATGTGTCTGTGTTGATTTTGGAGATCGCTGCGATAGAGGTAGAAATATCCGACATAGAATACTATGTTGTCACTGAAGCATCCATCAGGTGATAAAGTAAGCCCGGGAAAGCAATGATATGACACTGATCCTATTGTGGGGGATTGACATCATCTCCCAGGGCCCTACACACCCACATATCGAGCGAGGCGCACGTACGCACATAATTCCCCATGGAGCTGGGTTAAATTGGACGCAGCAGCGGTCCGACGGCGACTCGGCGAGCCGGAGGAGGATGTGTGGCACCATCTCGTCCGGCACGTACGGTGTCAATCGGTGAATACATATGCATGGAATTTAGGTGGTTCGGATCCTAAAAATACTACTACTACCATCAGGAAGTAATTAGTGTGCCCACAAGGAGTCCGACTTGATACCTGCTTCGACTCCAACTCGGCAACTCGTGCTCTAAAATAGACACCCTGCGATCACAAGCTGGTCGATTCCACGTTGCCGGATTGCTGTTGCCCATCTATCTGTAACAATGGGGCGTCGTCTTCGTCACCATCTTCGTCTATCCATGACGACGGGACGTCGTCGTCGCCATCTTCGTCGCGTTGAGGCTCAGAGCAGCAGCCACAGCAGGGAGATCCCAAGGGAGATGCTCCAAGAGATCCTAGTGAAGCTGCCGACAAAGGACGTGGCCCGGTGCTGCTGCGTCCCGAGGCTGTGGCGCAGTGTCGTCAGCGAGCCCTCCTTTCGCCATCTCCACGCCGCCAATTACGCCACCGCTTTGTCGGCGGACAAAGAAGTCTTGTTCGTCTTGACGACGTGTGAGCCGGGCCGGAGCGACGGTGCCAGCATCTTCAGCATGTCTTCGGGCAAGGCCATGTTCTCCTTCGACATCCCCAACAGCTATGACCTCGCCAACATCTGCAACGGCCTCCTCTGCTACGTGCACGGCAGCGGCCCCGAGGCGCCGGCGGTGGTATGTAACCCTGTCACCGGCGAGACGCTGGCGCTTCCCAGCGCACCGCCGCTCACAGGAACCAAGGATAAGACACATCTCTTCGCCTTGGGATTCAGTCCACCCACCAATGAGTATAAGTTGTTCAGGTTCTCTAAGGTGCACATGGCCGTGTACACCTTAGGCGACACTCGGCGCTGGCGGCAGCACTCGTTCCACTCACCATCTCATCCGGCTGAAATCCTGACTTGGCCGCCACTGCTGATCGACGGCAAGCTGTATGTGGTGACGATAGGTTGGAAGCGAGTGTTGGTAGTCGATGTGCTTACTGAGACATACTGCACGTACCGTCTCCCAGAGCATGAGACTCTCGACTATGCCAAGCGGCTAATGGGTGCCTTCGAGCTCGACGGCCAGTTGTGCTTCGTCAAACACGTCTGTTACGTGGGCCCCCACTTTTGGGTCATGTCACTGCCGAAGGATGACAAGCCTCCACAATGGGATCTGCGCTATAACTTCCACATCAAGGAACCTTTCTACATCTTCAGGCCATGGAGCGCCTGGGCTGACGATGGCGACAAGATGCTCTGCTACATGAA
>NC_057804.1:655969626-656002406 GCF_018294505.1 Triticum aestivum
ACGAAACTTTGTACAAGTATGACACGAGAACATGCTCACCGCTGATGCCTGACCAGGGTCAACAGCTGCGGTGGGACCAAAGGCTCCAGATCCCGGTGTTTCAAATATCAGGGAAAATTTTGAAATGCGACTTTATCATCCGTGGGGGTTATCGCCCCACCCTGCTCTCGCCTCTCACCTTTGCGTTACCGCCTTCCCAAGCTGATGAAGACAGAGAAAAATACAGACGCCAATTCAAGCACACCCTGTCAAGTGTACTATATGGTACCATCAACAAATTAAGAAGAAGAAAGCAAAAGGAAAAAGAATAGATGACAAAAGTTATACTCATTTGTTGATAGCTGATGTCAACTAAAAGCATTAGAAAATCAATAACATATGCATACATATCGGCGTGGAATCATGTTAACATGCATCTTTTTTCCTTCTAAGAATGCATGCATCTTCGATCTGGTGATATATTTGTGTATATTATCATTTTGGCATCCAAAGCGCTGCTCCAGCCAGTACAAAAGATTCCACGCTGACTTTGGAATTTTCAAGGTTAACTCCTACTGCAACATTTGTATATATAGTACTTCAGGGCATGGAAGGGAAAACGTATCTCAGAGACAGCAGGTCAGTTTCTTTGCGTGTTCGAGTGACCTGCAGGAGTATCGTCAAGGCCTCCGTCACACGGCCCGGCGCCGTGCTTCCCGTCTCCAACCTCGACCTGCTGTATTATCCATAGTTTTAAATAGTCGGCTATACTCCGTTATAGCCTTTTCAGCAGAGTTCTGCTAAATAGTCGTCTTCATAAATAGTCTGCTATACCTCCGCTATAGCTGATTCGAAGGCCCATCGCTATTTTTTATAGCCCGCTATTTAAACATTGGTATTACCCAATGCCGCTATCGATGGGGCCCTCCGCCAGCGGTGGCTTCGTCAACGTCGTCGCCGCCTTCGAGGGCAAGTTGTCGCCCCTGCTGGACCACTTTTTTCCGCTCGCAGGCCGCATCGTGGCCAACCCGCGGACATGGCTCCCAGAGGTGCACTGCGACAACCAGGGCGCGGAGCTCGTCGTTGTTGAGGTCGGCGTGGCGCTAGGCAGCCTGGACTTCGGCGACATGGACGCGTCGCTGGCGAGGGTCGGCATCCCCGTCCAGTACGACGCGGGCGCCGCGCTGTCGGTGCAGCGGGTGCCGTTCGCCTGCGGCTGGTTCGTTGTGGCCTGGACCCGGAGCACTAACCACGGCCTCGCGGATGGGTGCACGCTGTGCATGATCGTAGACGCATGCTCTGAGCTCACGCGGGCCAGGACGATCGTTGCCACCCCGAACTTTGACTGATACTTGTTCCGCCGTCGCACCACGCCGTCGTACGGCCCTTCGGTGGGCGAGTTGTTCATGCCGCTGGTGAGCAAGCGTCTCGTCAACGCCCTCATGGCCGGGGGTTCCTTGGTCTGCCGCACCTACTACGTCGAGGAGCGGGACCTCGCCATGCCGCACGCGCAGGCGACCGACGACGGGGAGCACGGAGCGAGCCGCGTTGAGGCGGTGTCTGCATACCTATGGAAGGTGTTCGCCGCCACCGTGGGCTTGTCGGACCAGAGTTGCCGCATGGGCTCGTGGGTGAACGGGCGACGACGTCGCACCACCGCGCCGGAGGAAACCAGACGCAACTACGTCGGCTACGTCACGGCATTTGCGGTGGCCGATGCGAGCACAGACGCGATCCAGCGGCGGCCGCTCCCTGAGATCGCGTCAATGATGCGCGAGTCGATTAGGTCGACGACCACCGACGAGCACTTCCAGGAGCTGCTGGACTGGGTTTGTCACATAGTGACTGACATGTGGGCCCACATATGATAACGGTCCCACATATCATAATGCATGCCTTAGGTGCTGGTCCAAATAAACGGAGTTGACTATCCAGTCATGACAGCGTGATGGGTGGGTCTCTCCTCTCATAAACACGTTTAATTTGTCTAAACCGGTAACTATGCAAAAGCGATAGTTTTTAAGAAATTTTTAAAACAAAAATGGTAGGTTCTTTTATAAGAAGGGGGTAGTTTTTGGGACAAATACCTTCAGTTGGCAATGAGTAACCAATAATACGTCATGGGCCAGTGAAGGAGATGAAATTTCATATACTCCCTCCTTTCAGTTTTTAACTCAAAAATCTCCTCAACCTAGACAAATGATGAGTGAAGAAGCAAATTCCGTACTTTGCAAATCTATCGAATTAGTGAATGAGATGAAATTAAGGGTGGCTCGTAAGGCCTTGGAAATTTGGTCCGTGTCAACCAACGATCAAGTGATGGATGTGCTGACGAAGCAGAACGATGCACAACAGCTAAGACAGACAGCTTTGTTAACTGATTAGTTGTGATTGAGGGGAGTGTAAAGATTTGGGAGTTGTATCGGCACACCTAATTAGTCAACTTGTATGCATGAGGGTAAATCCAAATGAAATCATACCAGATCATAATAGTGTGCCATGCTTGAGTAGAGGAGCCATTGGCCGTGATATAACACATATTAATTGGTCTACTATGAGAACCACTAGCCTAATGAGCCAACTTGTGTGCATGAGGGTTGTTTAGCATCCGATCTTGAGGGACGCAACTACCAATTTAGTGCCACATATATATGAGGAGAGGCGCCAGTAACCAGCTATATATAGGAGCACATAGTTGACTTGGCCTGCTACTACCTAATTAGTTGATGTCTGCACATGCATATGTCTATAGTGTACGTTCACAGATAATGAGAGCAAGCAATGCATGCCCGTGGCGTGCTCCGCAAAAAAACCAGCCAATTCCAGCTAGTGCCATGAGGGCACATGTACTGTAAGCAGCGCGTGGCTTGTTGTAAACTACGTACATAGGGTGAGAGCATCGATCCATGAGGGTACACGATCTGATTCTGATCTGATCATCAACACGTACACAACCTCTTGCATCATGTACAATCCGGCTATAAATACCACCCAAACAACCCGAACATACAGCAGTACAATCACATACACATGTGACTAGCTTCCTCAATCAAAGCTCTAGCAATGGCGCCGCCGCCATCGTCCAAGCTCGCCCTCCTGCTCCTTGCCATGGCACTGATGGTCTACACCGTTCGCGGTTGCGGATACAACTGCCCGTCCCCATCTCCGCCGCCGCCGCCACCACCACCGCCGTCGCCACCGCAACCGGCGTACCCCCCGTCGCCACCACCACCATCAACCAGCTCTGGCTCGTGCCCGAATCTGCAAGTGTGCGTCAATGTGCTGAACCTGCCAATTCTCAGTCTCGACTTGTTTGCGAATGGGTGCTGCCCACTGCTCTACGGGTTGGCCGACCTGCAAGCTGCCGCGTGCCTCTGCGACGTCCTTGACGGTATCCTCGGCCTCCACCTCGACGTCGTGCTCCTTCTCAACCAGTGCAACATTCGCTGCGAATCCACCTACACTTGCCCGCGCTGATCGACCAACCGTACACATATATGTGCTCTTTGCAAGTTTGCCTTCCCGTTCATATTATATCTGAGTCTCGTGCATGCATGCATGCAACGGTGTTCACTAGGTAGGTACATGCGTAATCGTAAAAGTGTGTCGTGTTGCGTTGTTGGAATTAATACTGTACCAGACATTCATGCATAAATACGCGGAATGAAAGTACGTTGAAGTTGTCTAACAATGTGCTTATATCATCTGGGGTATTCATGTCTTTGTATCATCTGAGATGTCCGGGCTGTGCATGCATTTTCCTTTTCTTTTGATGAAGAAGGATCGAAAACAATAATACTACATCTACGAAACCTGTTACGTGATCCTACGTAACCTTCCCTCTAATTCCCCCCCCCCTCCCCCCCGATTTTCATGGGTGTGGGGCCCCCTCCCTCCCCTTCTTCCAATTAAAATTTGCCAAATCAGCAGCATTACGTAAACCTTACGTAGCTTTGCGTGGATGTAGCATTGCTCGATAGAAAATTACATGAAAACCAAGTTTTGGTGGAAATCGATGAAAACCACTGGGAAACAATGTTTTAATGTCTCAAAAAAAATCTCCAATGGGCATCAATACAACATGTGGTACTATCTTTGTGATGGCATCTATACTCATCAGAGTAACTCATGGTGGGTGCGGTCACGATCTGAGGATACGCTCGCTCCTCGGTCGCTCCCGCGGGCGACTAGGGGTGAACCCTAGCCGCCAGCGCCAGTGCCACGACCTGCCGCCCCCTCCCCCCTCACCGCCGCCGATATGCGTCGCCGAGAAAAGCCCGTGCTGCTCAGCAGCGGCGAGGCTCTCTCCTCCTCCCATCTGGAGTGCCACGACGCAGGCCGGCCGCTTCAAAGGAGCTCGGCGCCTTGGCGTCCGGGGCAGCGCAGCGAGGAAGCGGTGATGGTGGACGTGAGTGGCGAGGCTCCACAGGTGGCTGGGTGGAATGGCAGGGTGACTGGGCGGCGTCGGGCACGGAGTGGCGCTGATCTGGCGCGAGAGGGGCCTGCACGACGGCGTCCGCGCGGCAAGGCTGCATGGGCAGAGGGCTACAGTGGCTGCAGGAAGGAGTGAGGCGTGGGCGCGCACAGGCTCGTCGCAGCCGTGATGGGCGCGGTGGCTGCTGGTTCCACCCAGATCTGGCGGTGGTGCTCCTAGCGGATCTAGTCTGGTGCTCGCCGCGAGCACGCGGGGAGCGTGGGTGGTGTAGTCGGCGCGGCTCAGGGCCTATGGCGACACATGGCAGCTGCTTCAAGGTGCAAGGTGTGGTGGATCTGGTTTCCAGCGGCCGCGATGGCGCGAATGGTGCGCGTGGCACACGTCTGTTGCTTGGCTGCGGCCGACAACCATGGTAGATGTTGGTCTCGGGTACCTGATGTCACTTGAAGCTACGTCGGTATTTCCCCGAAGAGGAAGGGATGATGCAACATATCGGCGATAGGTATTTCCCTTAGATATGAAACCAATGTTATCGAACCAGTAGGAGAATCAAGAAACACAACTCAAACAGCCCCTGCACACAAATAACAACACCTCGCAACCCGACGTGTTAAAGGGGTTGTCAATCCCTTTCGGGGTACGACGCCTCAAGATAGGCAACTAACGTGAGGTAAATTTGTAGATAGGATAAATAGACCGCAGAACAAATAAATTGCAGCAAGATATTTTTATATTTTTTGGTTTAATAGATCTGAAAATAAACGCAAGAAAAAAGTAGATCGCAAGACAAATATATGAGAAAGAAGACCCGGGGGCCATAGGTTTCACTAGTGGCTTCTCTCGAGAAAAGTAGCAAACGGTGGGTGAACAAATTACTGTTGGGCAATTGATAGAACTTAAAATAATTATGACGATATCCAGGCAATGATCAATACATAGGCATCACGTCCAAGATTAGTAGACCGACTACTGCCTGCATCTACTACTATAATCTTCTTAACCCACTCCATGTCTGCTATTTGAATAAGTTGAATCATTGAAGCTAATTTTCTAGATTACAAGATGAGCCTAGATTACAGCCATAACATTCAATTGACATATTCCAAGTGGCCATCTATTCTTCTTGTAGCTTGGTCACAGCTTTGCTAGGTAATCTTGAGAACCAAAGAAACTCCAGATTTAGATGAAAGAAAAGGTGGGAAGCTTCACATGAACTCATGATTGCCTTCCCAGCGCCAATGGCTTTGAACTAGAACTACCATTTCTCAAACCAGAGCTTGAGCTACTGCATACTTGTACAGCAGTCCTGAAGCACCTAAAATGCACTAGGATTCTTGTTATCTAGTAAAATATGAGCAGATAAGATAAGGATCAAAATCATAGTGTTTGTTGGTTTTCAGAATTGTACACGACTGTATATTTGTCATATTCCTATCCAACCAGATAAAATTCAAAACATGACCAGAAAAATCAGAAAGAAAATTAGGTAATAATCCAACATTGCTGCAACTACATATGTATGTCTAATTACTAGGTGGTAATAGTGTTTTTATTGTTCTCGACTTCAATTTCTAGTGTTCCTGGTTCATTAGGGTTGTAGCCATACATAAACATAAAAACAGTATTTTGTTATTAAGTACATATTATGCACATAGTAATTTGTGTTCATGTGTTCACTCATCTTAGAACCACCGCCGGTACATCCTATGGACGAGTTGCGCCTCAAAAGTATCATAAGGAAAAAATTCAAGGCTCCAAGCACTCAGAATTCCTGCATTATCAACATTGTATGCAGCCAAAACTGTCATTTCACCTAAAAAAAGGTCCAAGAATAGTACCGATGAATCTGAAGCTGAGTACCATCTTAATGAGGACGATCCCAGTGAAGGAGAGTCGGTCGATGATAGTTTAGTACATGAGACAGAAGCATTGCAAGAATTTAAGTCCAGACCTGCTGCTAGCTCAAACTCCAAGGTGCTAGATTCCTCCATCTAGTCATTGCTAGATATGTTGCTTGTTGGTCATTGCAGCAATTTTTTTGTTAAATGTTGTTGATTAAACCGTGTTTTCATTTCTATCAGGGCTTGAAGGATTGTAAAAAAAAACCAGTCAGGAATCTAGTAAGAAAAGATGTGCTGCCATGCCCCCTGGTGGAGTCAAGCCTCAGCCTCCTAAGAGAGTTCTCGCGGAATCCCAACTAATATGCGAGTTACAAGGTCGAAGAAAGTACAATCACAAAATGCTTCTTAAATATACTTGATATAAACCATAATGAAGCTTGATAGATCAACTCTTAGTGCATACATCATTAGCTTCTCTTGTCGCCGCTTTACACTGTTTCGCCTTAATTGCTGCTGCCATCGGTTACTAGTATATTGTCTTGGCCTTCTTGTGAGATTAATACCATCCTTGATTTTACCTTCTCTGTAGGTCCACAATCCTATGAGGATCCAAGGGAAAGGGGGCCCAATTTGGGAAAAGGCCTGGAAAGGATCACTCGACGTCGGCAGGGCAGACTGCCGCTTCTCATTCTAGAAGGAAGCTTACAGCCAGAGACACCTCTTCTGGCTGCAAACTTTGCAACCAAATGCAATGTCACAGTCAGACACCATATGCCTGTGTTTAAGCACTGGAAGGATTACAAGGACCCAAATGGAAATGTCAGAGATGGGATCTTCACGAACTTTGTAGGAAAAGTTGGTGTAATTACATAATGCTAGCCTTTCTCCCTCAAATTGCTAGGAACCCGTAAATCTTCTGCTATTTGTCTATGTGCCATCATGACTTACCCATGTTTTTTTATCTTACTAGAACAAGTTTCAGATGGACCTAGAGGCGGTGCCAGTTAGGAAGGTTTGCACAAAAATGCTGAAACGCGCAACTCGCCAACAACGATACATGCTCAAGAAAGAGTATTTTGATCCTCACGCATCCAATTTGGTGAGGAGAACTTCTCTGGTCCCCTTGATGACTGATGACTAGTGGAACGAGCTGGTGGAAAGCTGGAAGGATCCCAAATAGATGGTATGTCTCTTCCTGCAGACCGATCTCGCCTTCTACATGCTAATCTAGAGACTGTGCCTTACATGTATTTGGTCTCTTGATATAGGGGTAATCTCAAATTAACAAAGCTAATCGAGCTCAAGTTAAGTTCCACCAAACTACTCGATCGCGCCGCTACCCTGTACACTGTGGAAATGTGGTAAGTCAAACATGTGGCTGTGGATGTGCAAGATGTATGTGTGCCCTGTTAAAAGGTGTTTTTGGATTGCTTCCATGTAGTGTATGTATATGATGCTCCCTTACCTTCATATCTGTTGTTTTCAGGGAGACAACTACAAGGATAAAGAACTAACTGTAGTGGATTTGTTCAAGGAGTGCCACTACAGCAAGAAAAAGAAATGTTACACCAATGTTGTGCTGAATGCAATTGTAAGTCAGCTTTAAAAGACTACCAACCATCAAAGTTTTAACTTTTGCACGACTAGAATTAATATTGTTTCAGCCCCTCTTACAGATTGAAAAATAATAAGCAAATGCTAGTGTATGTTAATTGGAAATTTAACATATTCACTTGACTATCTTGTAATAGATTGTCCTATATTACAGTTTTGGCCATCCTCAGTCTCTATCTTGTAGTATATATAAAATAATTATATTCAAACATTAGTTGCTTGTACTTAATCGATATAATTTATCCTGTTTCTTCTGGCCACTTTGTTGTTGATGAATAATCCGACTCAGCTCCGCACAGGAAAAAATTAATCTGACTCTGTTCTCACAAAATAAGGATGCATGCTAGCTTTCCTCATGCATGTTAACTTGCTGATGATGTCATCTCTACTTGTGCTTAAGCTGTCTCATAACCATGTTTGTTGCTTGCATTGCTAGACCGAGATGGAAAAGAAGGCTGCTAATCCTACAGAAGATGGTCAGGAATCGAGCTCTGTAGCTGGGGCGGCAACCGAAGCTGTAGCTGAAGTACTTGCTAAGCACACTAAGAAGCCGAGGTTTCTTCAGCATGTCGGGATCCAACACGTCCATGTGAGATCCAGTGCTACCAACTGTGAAGTAGAATTGGCAGCGCAGAAGAGGAATGTTGAGCTTCGGGCACATGTTGACACCTTGACCAAGATGTTGAAGGAATCTGGAGAGGAAAGGGCCAGGAAAGATGAGGAGTACAGGAAGCGAGACGAGGAGAACAGGAAGAAGCAAGCTGAGATGGATGCAAAACTAGACTTATTGCTAAGTCAGATTCCATCAAGATCAGCTGAAGGGTAAGTTGTTTGTCCAAAAAGCTGCTGGAAGCTCTATGCATGTGGGATATACTGGTGGAACCTAGCTTGTTATTTTGTCAGCCTTTTGTTATGCAAACTGCATACAGTTGGATGCAAACTGGTTGCATTTTGGTGCTTGATGGTTAGTGGATCTCGAGATTTAAGCTGAATGCTATGCTGGATGTGTCATGGAGGACCAATACTGCTTGTCTTATGTGACTTGTGCTTGGTAATACCGTGCCTATTTTCTATCTTAATATTTGTACAAATAGTTAATAGTTGTCAGTGTCGGGTGCTAAATTGTTTCGTGTAAAAATCACAAATGGGCTTCGTTGTGTAAAACTTTGATGGGCCGGATGAAGTAGCCTGGAAACATATTATGGGTAATAAAAAACATAACTAGCCCATAAGATTAATGGGCTGATGTGCTTGTTGGACCATCGCAAATTGGCTAACATAAACAGTAAAAAAATAGTTCGAACCAAAACAAATGGGCCAAAACTTACTAGGCCGAAGGCTACATGGGCCCAGGCAGCACCACGTCAGACCCAGACCGGAGTGTTGATGCCACGTCATCATGTAAATCCATGATGGAAAGGTCTGTCACAGAGGACCGGGCTTGGGCGGTCCGGGTGGGCTTGGGGACCGATCGGTGACGGTAAATGACCGTCATGATTTGGCCTGAATCAATGACAGGCGAAAATTCCGTCATGGATGGCTGGGTGGACAAATTATGATGCAATATACATGACGGAGAGGCACACATCACCAATGGTCATCGATGATAGTTTCCGGGCTCTCGATGACGGACGTTGGCTGTCACAGATTACCATATTTCTTGTAGTGATAATGACACAACTATACTTATATCGTCACCAAACGTTAAGTGTGTAGACCCTACGGGTTCGAGAACTATGCAGACATGACCGAGACACCTCTACGGTTAATAACCAATAGTGGGACCTTGATGCCCTTGTTGGTTCCCACATATTCTACAAAGGTCTTATCGGTCGAACCTCGATGTCAAGGATGTAGTTCCCCTTGTCTATCTGTATGTTACTTGCCCGAGATTCGATCGTCGGTATCTCCATACCTAGTTCAATCTCATCACCGGCAAGTCTCTTTACTCGTTCTGTAATACAATATCCCGTGGCTAACTCATTAGTCACATTGCTTGCAACCTCATTGTGATGTTGTATTACCGAGTGGGCCCTGAGATACCTCTTTGTCATATGGAGTGACAAATCCCAGTCTTGATCCATGCCAACTCAACAGACACCCTCGGAGATACCTATAGAGCACTTTTATAGTCACCAATTACATTGCGATGTTTGGTACACACAAGGTACTCCTATGGTGTCAATGAGTTGTATGATCTCATGGTCATAGGAACATATACTTAACATGCAGAAAATGATAGCAATAAACTTGACACGATCATATGCTATGTTTATAGTTTGGGTCTTGTCCATCAATCATTCTCCTAATGATGTGATTCCGTTATCAAATGACAACTCATTCCCATGGCTAGGAAACCATAGCCATCTTTGATCAACGAGCTAGTCCGGTAGAGGCTTACTAGGGACATGTTGGTGTCTATATATGCACACATGTATCTAAGATTCCGATCAATACAATTCTAGCATGGATAATAAACGATTATCATGAACAATAAAATATGATAATAACCAATTTATTATTGCCTCTAGGGCATATTTCCAACAATATACCTCTTGGGTTAGTATTTTTGTTTTTCACCAGTCTCTCAATCCTAGTTATGTCTTTAGCAATGCTTTATTCGTCAGATCTTACGCGGAGACCCATGCAAACTTTTCTTTTTTAGCATGTAATTTGTATCTAACCATGATGTTGACACTGATACTATCTCCATCAACTTGTTTGTCTTAACATGCAAATTTATCTCCTCATCATATAATTATGTATGGGAAAGCACCTCAACATGCAACCATGCATAGAGAAAGGGTTCGGCTCATCACACAATCATGTATGGAATGTATAGGATTGCATCAAAATGAGGGAGCAATTTTCTTGTCAATTCAACAAATATGGTTGTGCTAAGGTTGTGATACTTCAAGGACACCATGTCAATCTTTTTCGTGCAATTATGTTTATAGACTCATCTTGTCTTGATATGTGTGATGTTACTTATAGCTATGTTACTACACACCTTGGTTTCCTCATTAATTACATGTCTCACATATCAAGCGAGGCACGTGCACACACACAACTTCCCATGGAGCTCGGTTAAATTGGTCTGACGGTGAGCCAGAGGAGGATCTGTGACTACCCACACTTCATGGTCAGTTGCCTTCTCACACTTCACGGCGGCGCCGAAGTATCAATCGGTGAATACACGCATGGAATTAGTTTACGTGCAGGTGGTTCGGATGCTAAAAATACTACTACTAACACCTGGAAGTAATTACGTGTGCCCAGAAGTCAGGTTCAAGTAACCAATCTGCGTGTTTAACTAAGAGTCTGACTCGATGGTACATGCTTCAACTCCAACTCGACAACTCGTCCTCTTAAATAGACACTCTTCAATCACAAGCTGGTCGATTCCACGTTGCTAGATTGCCCATCTATCCATAACGATGGGACGTCGTCTTCGTCATCATCTTCATCTATCCATGACGATGGGACGTCGTGTCATCATCTTCGTCGCGTTGAGGCTCGGAGCAGTAGCCACAGCAGGGAGATCCCTAGGGAGATGCTCCAAAAGATCCTAGTGAAGCTGCCGATAAAGGACGTGGCCTGGTGCTGCTGCGTCTTGAGGCTGTGGCGCAGTGTCGTCAGCGAACCCTCCTTTCTCCGTCTCCACGCCGCCAACTACGCCACCGCCTTGTCGGCGGATGTAGAGGTCTTGTTTGTCTTGACGACGTGTGAGCCGGGCCGGAGCGACGAGGCCAACATGTTCAACATGTCTTCGGGCAAGGCCATGTTCTCCTTCGACATCCCCAGCCAAAAAAACCACAAGCAGAACATCTAGCTTACAATCACATACACATGAGAGTGAACAAAAGATTAGCCAGACATGATAGTCGAACTTACATGAACATCTAGCTCACAAAGCCATTAACAATAGTCTGAATTACATGATAGTGTACATTCAACACATGACACCAGGAAGATAATTAATTAATTTAGATAATGGCACCAACATATACAACCATGCAGAACAACAATTATTTTGTTATAAGAATGTGAACAAACATGATCAAGTGCATGTCAACAATTAAATATGATGAAAATAACTACACAATAATCGGGCCAATAGCTCCTGTGCGACGTCTTTGATGTGAATTGGAAAGGGTGCGACGTTGTTGGAATGAATGGCTGTGATGCGACACATTTGAGCGTGTAAATAGCCCAGGGCCACATGGGGTGTTAAATGTGGTTAAATTGGTCGTCAACCAAGCCCTTTTATGTTAGGACATGTGGGTCCAACTTAACTGCTCCTCAAAACAGCTGACCATGCCCTGCCGCCCGACCGTGCCGGGCCCGCCACTCTGCCCCCTCCCCCCTTATTCTCCGATGGTGGCGGATCTTGCGTTCTCGGTGGAGGCGACGGAGCCCTCGTTCTCAACGGCGGCGGAGCCTTCGTCCTCAGAAAATGGTGAGTGAGAACCCTAGTCCCCCTCCCGTTCCTCTCTCGCCCCCGTAGATCTCAGCTCGTTTCCTCTGTTTTCACTTGTTGAATCGATAGGTTGTGAGGGGAGACTGTGGGCATACTGAGATGGAGCCGCCAGATTCAACTTCGAATAGGTAATGCGCCTCTCTCTGATCCAATTTTGCATGCAATTAGGGACTGGTCTGCTCTTTCTCACGGGCTCACACTGTCTGGCACTGACAGAGGGGATGCTGCCGCTCGGACCTTTGAATTGACGGCCAATTTCTTTCCATGAAAGGCAAAATTAGTTGATGGTAGCATTCAAAACATTGAGAGAGACACAATTGTTAAATGGGAGGTTGAGTTTACGGAGATTGATCCACAAGTTCTACAAAACATGGGAGAGAAGGCAGTGAAGAAATGGGTGGAAAAAATTGGGGAGAATGCTGTTTGGGGTCCAGAGCAAGAAGTATCATTGTTGCGGTTTGATGATTCGACAGGAGAGTATGTGAGAATAGAAGATGGTGAACAGATTGTTGATGAAATCGATCGGCAAAACGGCTGGACAAGCATATGAGCTAATTTTTTTGCTGAGCTGGTTGATCTGAATATTTTTTTTCGAAGGTTGGATATGTGCCATCACAATTGGCTGCGCAGATGGTAGATGATGATTGGGCTACACAGAGGCCATTGATTCCCAAGTGTACTGAACTTACAGTAATAGCCGAAGAGGGACACGTGACTGGAACTGAAACTGAAACTGCAGCAACTGTTGATTGGAATGTCGTTGAATTAGATGAGCCTACTGATTTGGTCATTGCACCAATGCCTGACATTGAGATGGCCAAACTTTTTGGCATTCCATTCGATGACAGAGATAAGCGGGAGAGGGGCGAATCTAGTTTGCCTGCTAATGCTGATGAAGATGTAGATGGACAATTGATGGAACAAGCTGCAGATGAAGTAGATGATGCACATGATGATGAGCTGGTGCATGTGTATGACAAAGAAAACCCTGTCATTGAAGTAGGCAAGTTGTTCCCAAGCATGAAGGAGTTTAGGATGTGTTTCAAGACTTATGTAGTGAAACATGAGTTTGATGCCAAGACTGTTTGGACTGATAGAAATAAGTTTTATGCGAGGTGCAGAGGATTTGATGGTAGTGTCAAGCCTTGCAAGTGGTACATATCTGCTAGACTGCAACCTGATGGAAGTACTGTCAGGGTTAACCAAATCCCCGATCAACATACTTGTATTACAAGTTCACAGAGAGTCTTGATGACCCACAAGTGTAAGGGATCTATCGTAGTACTTTCGATAAGTAAGAGTGTCGAACCCAATGAGGAGCAGAAGGAAATGATAAGCGATTTTCAGTAAGGTTTTCTCTGCAAGCACTGAAATAATAGGTGATAGATAGTTTTGTGATAAGATAAATAGTAACGAGAGAAAAGTAAATAAAGTAAATAAAGTGCATCAAGGTGGCCCAATCCTTTATGTAGCAAAGGATAAGCCTGGAAAAATTCTAATAATGAGGAAGGAGCTCCCAAGGACACATTGGGAATTATCGTCAAGCTAGTTTTCATCACGTTCATAAGATTCGCGTTCGGTACTTTGATAATTTGATATGTGGGTGGACCGGCACTTGGGTACTGCCCTAACATGGACAAGCATCCCACTTATGATTAACCCCTATTGCAAGCATCCACAACTACAAAAAGGAGTATTAAGGTAAACCTAACCACAGCATTAAACATATGGGTCCATATCAACCCCTAACGAAGCAACGCATAAACTAGGGTTTAAGATTCTGTCACTCTAGCAACCCATCATCTACTTATTACTTCCCTATTCCGTCCTCTAGGCCCAAATAATGGTGAAGTGTCATGTAGTCGACGTTCACATAACACCACTAGAGGAGAGACAACATACATCTCATCAGAATATCGAACGAATACCAAATTCACATGACTACTAATAGCAAGACTTCACCCATGTCCTCAGGAACAAACATAACTACTCACAAAGCATATTCATGTTCATAATCAGAGGAGTAATAATGTGCATAAAGGATCTGAACATATGATCTTTCACCAAGTAAACCAATTAGTATCAACTACAAGGAGTAATCAACACTACTAGCAACCCACAGGTGCCAATTTGTGGTTTTGATACAAGATTGGATACAAGAGATGAACTAGGGTTTTGAGATGAGATGGTGCTGGTGAATATGTTGATGGAGATTGGCCCCCTCCCGATGATAGGATCGTTGGTGATGACGTTGGTTATGATTTCCCCCTCCCAGAGGGAAGTGTCCCCAGAAGAACAGCTCCGCTAGAGCCCTAGATTGATTCCGCCAAGGTTCCACCTCGTGGCGGCGGAGTTTCGTCCCGTAAGCTTGCCCACGATTTTTTCCAGGGGAAAACCCTTCACATAGCAGAAGATGGATGCCGGAGGCCCACCAGGGGGCCCAGGAGATAGGGGGCCGCGCCCTATAGGGGGAGGGGCACGCCCCCTGTCTCCTGGATAGGGTGTGGGCCCCCTGGCCAATTTCTTTCACTCATAAATTCTTAATAAATCCAAAAAGTTGTTTCATGGAGTTTCAGGACTTTGGGAGTTGTGCAGAATAGGTTTCCAACGTTTGCTCCTTTTCCGGCCAGAATTCCAGCTGCCGGCATTCCCCCTCTTCATGGTAAACCTTGTAAAATAAGAGAGAATAGCCATAAGTATTGAGATATAATGTGTAATAACAGCCCATAATGCAATAAATATTGATATAAAAGCATGATGCAAAATGGACGTATCAACTCCCCCAAGCTTAGACCTCGCTTGTCCTCAAGCAGAAGCCGAAATCGAAAAATATGTCCACATGTTTAGAGATAGAGGTGTCGATAAAAATAAAATACGAACATGAGGGCATCATGATCATTCTAATAACATCAACATATATGGATTTTGTCATATGATTTCCTACGTTCAAGTAATAAGCAATTCACAATGTCAAGTATGGTTCAAAAACTTCATTGGGAACTAACAAACTATAATCTCAGTCATTGAAGCAATCGCAATTTACCGTAACATCAGAAAGAGTCTATAATAGATCTTTTCAGCAAGCTCACATACTCAACCATCTCGTAGTCCCCTATAATTGTTAACACTCACGCAATACTTGTGGTTATAAATTTTCAGCCGGACACTAAGAAAGATAGGGGCTTATTGTGTTGCCTCCCAACATATTCACCTTTAGGTGATGTCAACAATAATAGCCTATGCCAACTTACATCCAATTGGATATATGTATCATGATCTTTCAAACACGAGGAGCTTGCCAAAGGATAAAATGAAAAAGGGAAAGATGAAGATCACCTTGAATCAAGCGTAAAGTAAAAACATAAAGTAAAAGAAAGGCCCTTCGCAGAGGGAAACAAAGGTTGTCATGCGCTTTTAGGGTTGATGCATGAAATCTTAATGCAAAAGAACGTCACTTTATATTGCCCCTTGTATGTGGACCTTTATTATGCAGTCCGTCGCTTTTATTACTTCCACAACAAGTTCGTACAAAGCTTATTTTCTCTGCACTAATAAGTCATACATATTTAGAGAGCAATTTTTATTGCTTGCACCGATGACAAATTACTTGAATGATCTTACTCAATCCATAGGTAGGTATGGTGGACTCTCATGGCAAAACTGGGTTTGAGGATATTTGGAAGCACAAGTAGTATCTCTACCTGGTGCTAGGAATTTGGCGAGCATGAGGGGGAAAGTCAAGCTCAACATGTTTGGAAGGTCAATGACAATATGCTTTAACTGAGATGTCGGAAAACATAAACCATTACATTGTCTTCCTTGTCCAACAACAACTCTTTTAGGATGTCATACTTAATGAGTGCTTCACAATCATAAAAGACGTCCAAGATAATATATCTATATGTGAACCCCTCTTTCCTTATCACTTCCTATTAATTGCAACGATGACCAAGGCTACGTTCATCAACTCTCAACAATTTTTATGCCTCATACTTTCTATGTGTGAAGTTATCACTATCCATAAGATCAATATGAACTCTTTTGTTCTTTCTACTTTCTCAAGATCATAGCAACAAAGCAAAGCCCCTGACTCAACACTAATCTTTATTATAGATAGCACACGGACTCACTTACATAAAGGGATCACAATGCAAAACTCAAAACTACTTGAAATCAAAACTTTGAACTAATAGATCAAGATACTACTAAAAGGATCGAACTAAATAAAGTGGTAAAGATAGGAGTGTGATGGTGATACGATACCGGGGCACCTCCCCCAAGCTTGGCAGTTGCCAAGGGGAGTGCCCATACCCATGGGATTATTTCTCCTTCTTCACAGTTGGTGGTATGATCTTCTTGGCGATGATGCCCTTCAGGATACAGTTCTCCTCCTCGAGCTTATTGACTTGTCGTTTGAGGTCCAAAATTTCTTTACGGAGCTTGCCCGTAACGGCCAAAGCTCCTTTTACCCAAGGATGCCGCATAGCTTCTAGAGAACACGTGAAACTCTTTTTCATATTTTCACAAGAAAGAAATCTAGAATTGGAAGGGATGACCGAGGCAGGGACAACCAGGCTAGGTAGTTCCCCTATAGTGAAATTTGCTTGGGAACGAGAGGTGACTTCTTGATCTTCCTCCATGGCATCTATTCTTTACAAATCAGCCTCCATCTCATCCTCCGTTGATGGTCCAAAGCGATAGGCATCGCCGTTTGCTCCTAGACCTGGCGTTGGGTGAGACACTCGGCTCTCCCCAACTTATTCCTGAGAAGACATCTTGCTTTATTCTGCAACAGGAACAACTCGAAACGAAAAGAGAGGATATTTGCGTGATACGGTGGTCAAAACCTTCGGGAGTATATATAATGAATTTTTACCGACCAAAATACGTAACATACAAGAAAACGGAGTCCGAGAGGCACACGAGGTGCCCACGAGACAGGGGGCGTGCCCTACAGGGGGGGGGGTGCCCTCCTCTCTCGTGGGAGCCTCGTGTCCCTTTCGGACTACTTCTTTCTTCCTAAAATTCTGAAATAATCCAAAACCGATAGAAATTGCCATTAGAGTTGTTTTGGAGTCGGTATACTTACCGTACCATGTACCTATGCCTTTTCGGAGTCTGGAACATTTTGGAAAGTGTCTCTTATGTATTCCTCTGGGGTTATCGTTTCAATAATATTGGTTTCAACATTGATAGGATTACCTGAAATATAATGCTTGATTCTTTGACCATTAACCACCCTCAGATTTGTGCCTTCAAAGTTGTTGATTTTTATAGCACCAGAACGATAGACCTCCTCGATAACGTAGGGACCTTCCCATTTTGAGAGAAGTTTTCCTGCAAAAAATCTTAAATGAGAGTTGAACAATAACACATAATCTCCTACGTTAAACTCACGCTTTTGTATCCTTTTATCATGCTAGCGTTTGACTTTTTATTTGAAAAGCTTAGCATTCTCATATGCTTGGGTTCTCCATTCATCAAGTGAGATAATATCAAATAACCTTTTCTCGCCGGCAAGTTTGAAGTCATAATTAAGCTCTTTAATAGCCCAATATGCTTTATGTTCAAGTTCAAGAGGTAAATGACATGTTTTTCCATAAACCATCTTATATGGAGACATACCCATAGGATTTTTGTATGCAGTTCTATAGGCCCATAATGCATCATCAAGTTTTTTGGACCAATTCTTTCTAGATCTATTCACAGTCTTTTGCAAAATTAATTTGAGCTCTCTATTGCTCAACTCTACTTGACCACTAGACTGCGAGTGATAAGGAGATGCAATTGTATGATTGACATCGTATTTAGCAAGCATCTTATGAAAAGCACCACGAATAAAGTGTGAACCACCATCAGTCATAACATATCTAGGGACTCCAAACCTCAGAAAAATAACTTCTTTAAGCATTTTAGTAGAAGTGTTATGATCAACACTACTATTGGAATAGCTTCTACCCACTTAGTAACGTAATCAACAGCAACTAAAATATGTGTATAACCATTGGAGGCAGGAAAAGGTCCCATATAATCAAAGACCCAAACATCAAATGGTTCAATTACAAGAGAATAATTCATAGGCATTTCTTGACGTCTACTAATTTTACCTATTCTTTGACATTCATCACAAGATACGACAAACTTACGAGCATCTTTGAAAAGAGTAGGCCAATAAAAACCAGATTGTAGTACCTTGTGTGCAGTTCTATCTCCAGCGTGGTGTCCTCCATAAGATTCAGAGTGACACTTGTGTAGGATTTGTTCCTGTTCATGCTCAGGCACACAACGTCTAATAATACCATCTACTCCTTCTTTATAAAGGTGTGGATAATCCCAGAAGTAATGTCTTAAATCATAAAAGAACTTTTTCTTTTGCTGGTATGTGAAACTAGGCGATATATATTTAGCAACAATGTAATTAGCATAATCAGCATACCAAGGAGCAGTACGAGAAGCATTGACGACCGCTAATTGTTCATCAGGAAAGCTATCATTAATAGGCAGTGGGTCATCAAGAACATTCTCTAACCTAGACAAGTTGTCCGCAACGGGGTTCTTAGCTCCCTTTCTATCAATAATAAGTAAGTCAAATTCTTGGAGCAAGAGAACCCATCTAATGAGTCTAGGCTTAGTATCTTTCTTTTCCATAAAATATTTAATAGAAGCATGATCAGTGTGAATAGTAACTTTGGAATCAACAATATAAGGTCTAAACTTATCACATGCAAACACAACTGCTAAGAATTCTTTTTCAGTGGTAGCATAATTTCTCTGGGCAGTATCAAGAGTCTTACTAGCATACTAGATAACATTCAATTTCTTATCGACTCTTTGCCCTAAAAGAGCACCTACAACACAATCACTAGCATCACACATAATTTCAAAAGGTAAATTCCAATCAGGTGGCTGAACAATAGGTGGAGTGATCAAAGCTTTCTTAAGTGTTTCAAATGCTTCTACACAATCATCATCAAAGACAAAAGAAATATATTTTTGCAATAAGTTAGTCAGAGGCCTAGAGATTTTAGAAAAGTCCTTAATGAACCTCCAAAGGCATGACCAAGGAAACTTCTTATACCTTTTATGTCCTTGGGACATGACATCTTTTCAATAGCATCAACTTTGGCTTTATCAACTTCAATACCTCTCTCGGAGATCTTGTGTCCCAAGACAATGCCTTCATTAACCATAAAGTGACACTTTTCCCATATTAGGACAAGACTAGTGTCTTTGCATCTCTGCAAAACTCGATCAAGGTTGCTCAAACAATCATCAAAAGAGGATCCATAGACGGAGAAGTCATCCAAGAATACCTCACAAATCTTTTCACAAAAATCAGAAAATATAGCCATCATGCATCTTTGAAAGATAGCAGGTGCATTGCATAAACCAAAAGGCATACGTCTATAAGAAAAAGTACCAAAAGGGCAAGTAAAAGTAGTTTTAGATTGATCCCCCACTGATACAGGTATCTGAGAGAAACCAGAATAACCATCTAGAAAGCAAAAATGTGTGTGTTTGGATAGCCTTTCTAGCATTTGATCAATAAAAGGTAAAGGGTAATGATCTTTCTTAGTAGCTTTATTTAACTTACGGAAATCAATTACCATCCTATAGCCTGTAATAATTCTTTGCGGGATCAATTCTTCTTTATCATTAGGAACAACGGTAATACCTCCCTTTTTAGGGACACAATGGACAAGGCTTACCCATTCACTATCAGCAACGGAATAAATAATACCTGCCTCAAGGAGTTTTAGTATCTCCTTTCTTACCACTTCCTTCATTTTGGGATTTAATCGTCTTTGAGGATCTCTAACTGGTTTAGCATCTTTCTCCACTGAAATTTTGTGTTGACATAATGTGGGACTAATGCCCTTAAGATCATCCAGGGTATATCCAATAGCCGCTCGGTGCTTCTTCAGAGTTTTTAATAATCTTTCTTCTTCTTTCTCTGAAAGGTTAGCACTAATAATAACAGGATATATTTCTTTTTCATCAAGATAAGCATACTTAAGATTATCAGGTAATGGTTTGAGTTCAAACACGGGATCACCCTTGGGTGGAGGGGGATCCCCAAGAATTTCAATAGGAAGATTATGTTTCAGCATAGGTTCTTGTTTAAGGAACACTTCATCTATTTCTTCCCTTTCCTTCATAAACATATCGTTTTCATGGTCTAGCAAATATTGTTCTAACGGATCAGTTGGAGGAACAACAATGGAAGCAAGACCAATAATTTCATCCTTACTAGATGGTTCCTTTTCACGATGTTGTCTGCTAAATTTGGCAAAATTAAACTCATGAGACATACCATCTATGCCAACAACGACAATATTCTTTTCACAATCAATCTTAGCACTAGCAGTATTCAAGAAGGGTCTACCAAAAATAATGTGACAAAAATCATCTTGTGGGGAACCAAGAACAAGAAAATCAGCATGGTATTTAATCTTCCCACACAAGACTTCAACATCTCTAACAATCCCAATAGGTTTAATGGTGTCCCTATTGGCAAGCTTAATAGTAACATCAATATCTTCTAATTCAACAGGTGCAATATCATGCATAATTTCTTTATAAAGATCATAAGATATCGCATTAGCACTAGCACCCATATCACATAAGCCATGATAACAATGATCTCCTATTTTAACAGAAATAACAGGCGTGCCTACAATAGGTCTACGGGTCTTAGTATTGGGTCTAGCAATATTAGCAGTTTCACCCACAAAAGAGATAACATGCCCATCTAAGTCTTCATCCAAGAGATCTTTAATCATAGCAATACCAGGTTCAACATTAATTTGCTCAGGAGGTGTGTAAGTCCTAGTATTACTCTTACGAGCAACAGTCGAAGCTTTAACATGATCTTTTATCCTAACAGGAAAAGGAGGTTTTTCGACATAAGCAGTAGGAATAATGGGATCACTATATGTAATAGTCTTTTCTTCGACTGTAATAGGTGCAACTACTTTCACTTCAACAGGAGGATTATATTTAAACCACTTCTCTTTAGGGAGATCAACGTGAGTAGCAAAAGTTTCACAAAAAGTAGCTACTATCTCAGAGTCAAGTCCATACTTAGAGCTAAATCCACGAAAAGCATCAGTATCCATAAAAGATTTAACACAGTCAAACTTAGGTGTCATACCTGACTCCTTACCATCATCGGAACCCCAATCTTCAGAATTGCATTTAATTCTTTCCAATAAGTCCCATTTGAAATCAATAGTCTTCAGCATATAGGAACCAGCACAGGAAGTATCAAGCAAGTTGCGATTATCAAGAGAAAGCCGAGCATAAAAATTCTGAATAATCATTTTCCGAGAGAGCTCATGATTGGGGCATGAATACAACATTGACTTAAGCCTCCCCCAAGCTTGAGCGATGCTTTCTACTTCGCGAGGCCAGAAATTATATAGTAATTACGATCACGATGAACAAGATGCATATGATAGAACTTCTGGTGAAACTCCAACTTCAATCGCTTATAATTCCAAGATCACGTATCATCACATAGCCTATACCATGTCATTGCATCTCCCTTCAAAGATAAAGGGAAGACCTTCCTTTTGACAACATCATCGGGAATACATGCAAGCTTAAATAATCCACAAACTTCATCCACAAAGATAAGGTGTAAGTTGGGATGCAATGTTCCGTCTCCTGCAAAAGGATTAGCTAGCAGTTTTTCTATCATATCCGAAGGAATCTCAAAGTGAATATTTTCATAAGGTTCAGTAGGTTGAGGAGCATCTCTTTGTTCTTCTGGTTGGGGTGAAGATACCCCAAACAAGCTCTTCAAAGGATTAGTTTCCATAGTGACAAGTAACAAAAATTTCAGCACACTAAATAAATGTTTCCATACCAAGTTCCACTCACCAAGAGCGCTACGCTCCCCAGAAACGGCGCCAGAAAAGAGTCTTGATGACCCACAAGTGTAAGGGATCTATCGTAGTCCTTTCGATAAGTAAGACTGTCGAACCCAACGAGGAGCAGAAGGAAATGATAAGTGGTTTTCAATAATGTTTTCTCTGAAAGCACTGAAATAATAGGTGATAGATAGTTTTGTGATAAGATAAATAGTAACGAGCAAAAAGTAAATAAAGTAAATAAAGTGCAGCAAGGTGGCCCAATCCTTTATGTAGAAAAGGATAAGCCTGGACAAATTCTAATAATGAGGAAGGAGCTCCCAAGGACACATTGGGAATTATCGTCAAGCTAGTTTTCATCACGTTTATAAGATTCGCGTTCGGTACTTTGATAATTTGATATGTGGGTGGACCGGCACTTGGGTACTGCCCTAACATGGACAAGCATCCCACTTATGATTAACCCCTATTGCAAGCATCCGCAACTACAAAAAAGAGTATTAAGGTAAACCTAACCACATCATTAAACATATGGGTCCATATCAACCCCTAACGAAGCAACGCATAAACTAGGGTTTAAGCTTCTGTCACTCTAGCAACCCATCATCTACTTATTACTTCTCTATGCCTTCCTCTAGGCCCAAATAATGCTGAAGTGTCATGTAGTCGACGTTCACATAATACCACTAGAGGAGAGACAACATACATCTCATCAAAATATCAAGACTTCACCCATGTCCTCAGGAACAAACGCAACTACTCGCAAAGCATATTCATGTTCATAATCGGAGGAGTAATAATGTGCATAAAGGATGTGAACATATGATCTCCCACCAAGTAAACCAATTAGTATCAACTACAAGGAGTAATCAACACTACTAGCAACCCACAGGTACCAATTTGTGGTTTTGATACAAGATTGGATACAAGAGATGAACTAGGGTTTTGAGATGAGTTGGTGCTGGTGAAGATGTTGATGGAGATTGACCCCCTCCCGATGAGAGGATCATTGGTGATGATGTTGGTGATGATTTCCCCCTCCAGGAGGGAAGTGTCCCCGACAGAACAGCTCCACCAGAGCCCTAGATTGATTCCGCCAAGGTTCCGCCTCGTGGCGGCGGAGTTTCGAACCGTAAGCTTGCCGACGATTTTTTCCAGGGGAAAACCCTTCATATAGCAGAAGATGGATGCCGAAGGCCCACCAGGGGCCCAGGAGATAGGGGGACGCGCCCTATAGGGTGGGCGTCCTCTGTCTCCTGGACAGGGTGTGGGCCCCCTAGCCTATTTCTTTTGCTCATAAATTCTTAATAAGTCCAAAAAGTTGTTTCGTGGAGTTTCAGGACTTTTGGAGTTGTGCAGAATAGGTTTCCAATGTTTGCTCCTTTTCTAGCCAGAATTCCAGCTGCCGGCATTCCCCCTCTTCATCGTAAACCTTGTAAAATAAGAGAGAATAACCATAAGTATTGAGATATAATGTGTAATAACAGCCCATAATGCAATAAATATTGATATAAAAGCATGATGCAAAATGGACCTATCAAGTATCAACCATGACATCACAACTTTGGGTTGTAGAAAAGATCACCCCAATTTTAGCCAAAACACGAAACACTACTGCCAAGAAACTCAAAGTAGACTTGGAAAAGATGTACCCCATTAAACTGAAATATACCACAGTGTGGAAGGCAAAACAAAGGACAATGAAAAATTTATATGGTGATTGGGAAAATACATTTAGGATGCTTTACAACTTCAAAGCAGAGGTGGAAAAGAGGTCACCTGGTAGTGTTGTGGAGATAGATATAGAGGTATCAGCCAAAGGTGAAGTCAAGTTCTCCAAGTTTTTTATGGCTTTGAAGCCTTGCATAGATGGCTTCAAAGCAGGGTGCCGTCCATATTTGAGCATAGACTCATCATTTTTGACAGGCAAGTGGAATAGTCAGTTGGTAGCATGCAATGCTCTAGATGGACACAACTGGATGTTTCCTATTGTTGTTGGCTTGTTTCAGTCAGAAACAGAGGCTTCATGGACATGGTTCATGATCCAATTGAAAAGATGCCTAGGGCCAGGCTATACACACAGAAGCATGTAAGGGCTTATAAATTCAGTGAAAAATGTTTTCCCACATGCTGAGCAGAGGGAGTGCTTCGGTCATTTGTCGATGAATTTGATCAAAAAATTTAGAGGAGAAGAATTTGGGAGCATGTGGCCAGCAGCAAGATCTTACACTAGACAGACACACAAATATCATCTTGATAAGATAATGACAGCATGTGATGAGTTTGGTCCATGGCTGAACACCTACCATTCTTTGTTATGGTAAAGGTCAGCATTCAACACTGCCATCAAGTGTGACCACATCAACAAAAATTTGGCAGAGAGTTTCAACAACAAGGTGAAGGAGTTAAAAGATTTGCCTGTGCATGACATGGTTGACCAAATCAGGATCATGCTCATCCGGTTGTGGGAATTGAGAACAAGGATAGGTGATTGTCTGCAAGGTGATAAGCTTCCAGCAATGGTACAACAGGTGGTCAATAGGAGCAGATGTCTTTCACATTTGTTTGTTGAAAAATCTTCACCTTGGGGTGCTGAAGTTAGAGATAACAAAACTGGAAGGAGACATGTTGTTAACACTGAATTGCATGATTGCACTTGCGTCGAGTGGCAACACACTGGTAAACCATGTGAGCATGCCAGTCTTTTCTTAGCATCCCAACCGAAGATAAACATGCGCCCATATCTGCATGAATATTATTCGGTAGCAAGATTCAAAGCTGCATATGCTACTCCAATTCCAGCACTTACAGATCAGTCTCAGTGGCCTGAAGTGGACATTGAATTTTCCATGTGTCCTGCCTTGACGAAAAGAAAGGCTGGCAGGCCTAAACAGAGTAGATTCAAGGCATGGTTTGAGAAAGGTGGGAGTGGTAAGAAGGGAAAGAAAGATCAAAAGCCAAAAAGGGCCCAAAAAGGTAACAAAAACAGATGCAAGTTGTGCCAGGAACTTGGGCACAGAGTGGGATCTGTCAAATGATGTTACACTCCTGATAAGCCAAAGTATGTTCTTGTTTATTTGTCCTTGTTTTGATTTGGTGCTTTTTTCCAATTACTATATCTATAACATTTTCCCAATGGCCAGGAGGAAGCGAGCAAGTCAGCCCCTTGTTGTTGAACAATGTTGGCCAACAAAAAAGCAAGAGTCAATGGAGGTAGAAAGAAGAGAAGTGTGCCTGAGCCTGAGCAGACTGAAGAAAATCCTGCTGCAGTCAACATTCAGACTGAAGAAACTGATGTGGAGGTGCACATCGAAGAAACTGAACCTGAGCGTGTCGAGGTTCAGACTGAAGAAACTAAACCTGAGCGTGTCGAGGTTCATACTGAAGAAACCCATGTTGAGGTACACACCAAAGAAACTGAAACTGGTGTCAACATTGAGACTGAAGACACTGATCACGAGGATGTTGGCGAGGTGTTGAAAAGACCAGTGAAGAAAACCAAGATGATCAGTGAACTTGTGTGTGTAGTAGAACCAAAAACAAGAAGGGCTAAGGCGAAGAAGGGCACACGACGTGGTAGGAAGAAGTAGAACAGAGAACAGTTTGAAAATTTGGGGCATGTAATAATATTTGTAACTTGATGTGTACTGGTAGTCACTATGTATCCCCATATTTCTATTCGAACTTGTTTGTCTAAACCAGCCAAATATAATTTAAATTTAAATTTAAATTTGGGCTATTGATGTTTTAGTGCTATCTAAAGTACCTCAACTGAAATATGTTTGCTTGGTGATCATTCCGAGCCCTTTTGGTAAATTGAACTCATAGTCATGAAAAGTGTGTTTCAAATGACCTCCAAAGGTAGGGTAAACGGCCTCATATTTAAGCAAGTTTTTTTTGGCACCTTGTCTAAACCAGCCAAATAATTTTTCTACACATCTATTCTACCTATATAGTGTAAATCTAAAGTCTCACTATTTATTGAATTAATTTTCTATTATTTTCTTTTCTTTTTGAAAAAACAAGGTTTAATAGAAAATTATATATAAAACAAGTTTAAAACATGAAAATGAGAAAAGTAAGTTAAGATCTTTCTTAGTCAATCCAAAATGAAGTTTTGGTGAGGTTCTCACACTTTTCATTTTCAAAACCCCACCTACTCTTGGGTGCGCTCTACTCTCTCCCTTGAACTCCATACTACATTGTCCGAGGAATGACAATTTTGTGAAGGGTTTTTCGTAAAAATGTATGTAAACCATATTTATATTTTTTTCTTGTTACTATACGACATAATAAGACTATGTGCGCAAGTTTCTTTTTTTATTTTTTATTTGAATTAGTTATGCTCAACCCTAATCAGTCAAAACCCCTCAAAACCCCTCTCAAAACCCCTCAAAACCCCGCACACTACCGGGTCGTTGATCGTTGTGTGTGGACGGTTGAGATCAGGCGCTAGGGTTAGCTACAGTGTGCATCAATCCGCATGAGACGCGCTGATTGGTTGGATCGGTGGGGTTTGGATCAGCCTCTCTCGTTGGGGCATCAGGACCGTTCATTTGAATCCAACATCAAGGGTTGACGCGGTGCATGGACCAAGCCTACGCAGTGCCCTTTCCATCATTGCATGCGTGCCCGTGCCCACCCGCAACATGCATGCCCACCCGCAGAACTGTGCCCATGCGTTGCATGCATGCCCTTGACGTAGCCCTGCTCCGCCACCTCCAACGACGCAGTAAGCTGTCGCATGCCTACCATTAGAACCAATGCAGCGTCGCATCAAAGCATGCACCCGGCCACAATGCAGCAGCACGATGAAGACAACCAAAAAGCCAACGCTGCATGGCGTGCCGTGCATGGCGTGCTCCTCTTTAAGGATGCAATACTGGCATGGGGTATCGATGTGGGTATCGATGCAGTTCAAACGGCGTGCTGCCCGTTACAAGATGGGCAAATGAAGGCGTCCATTATTGTCACGTCTCCCATCGACCGAACGTTGCCCTCTAGCCAGGCCCTAGCAAGATGGGCTACGACATGAATGCACGGGCGGCACATGCAGAGAACCCGGGGCAGGCGTGTCCCCTTGACCCACGACGGCACAGACGCGTGCGTGATCCCGTCCCCCTTGACCCGCGACCGTCGCAGCCCGTTTCCAATGCTCGTGTACACACTTCCATGGGGCGCCACCAAACGCCGCCCGCCCATTAATTTTACCCAGTGAAACCACTCGAAGAAATCAAAAACCACGTCGCTCTTGGGCTATTTAAGCCGGGCACTATCGTATTCCTCTCCCTCCTCATCCATACCCCATCCTCTTCCTCCTCTGCCCTCCTTCTTCCTTCTTCTCCATCAAACCCGATCGAGCCCTCCATGCAGTACAACGCCCCACCTACCAACTCCCCCCAACCATGCCGGAAAGGCTCTACCCGAACGGAGTGTACGTGGAGAGTACCCTTAGGGTTTGGGCCATCTCAAGGTGGAGGGGCGCAAGGGAGTTGACGGAGTTCTTCCTTGCGGCCGGCTTCCGCCACCTCCCCCGCGGCTCTCCAAGGATGTACCATCTTGAGGAGGTCACCCACAATGGCGTTGTGGTTGGGCTCCTCGCTACGTTCACTAACCCATTCGATGCTTTCTACCTCCTCGGGCGAGTGTATTGGGTTGGTTGTGAGTTCATAGCTTTCACCACCCATAACATTTTCACCGACTTCAACTCCATCTTCCCCAACAACGGCGTTATGCACACGCTCCCGTACCCAATCAACAACGAGGAGTGAAGGGCGCCTGGAGGAGCGAGGTGGCCCGACGTTCACCCGGAGGAGGAGGAGAGAAGAACCCGAAGAAGAACCCGCGTTTGGTGCCCCCCGATCTATCGTATCGTATCGTATTAGTTTTTAAGTTGTAATCGTTATGCTACTATTATTAAATTGTATTAGTATTTTAAGTTGTAAGGCTATCGTGGAACTATGGGTTGCAATCGTTATGCTTCTATATAATCATTATGCTACTATATATATTGTGTGTTTCGTGCTATTATTTGTAGATTGCTATGGGTTGTTCCATTATTTGTGTATTGCTATGGGTTGCTATGGGCCCGGGTTGCTACACCCCAATCACCACACACACCACCTTCAAAATATTGGCCAAATAATGGGTCATGACCCAAACCATAGACATGCAACTAGGAGCCCCATGCAAACCCACTATGGAGATGCAACTAAGAAATGCAAACTAATTTACTTCATGCAAGCATGCAACTCATTTAGTTCATGAAACCGTAGACATGCATAAAAACAAGTAACATTTAGTTTTAGTGCATCAAAAAATGATCATCACAAAATTAAGTGCAAGAAAAAGGCCAAAGTTTATAGGCTACTCAGCCATTTAATCAACTAATCAGACGATTTATCGGTTTATAGGCTACTCGGCGACCCTACGAGTAGGGATTAATCGACAAGTTAACTAGTTAATCGGATGAATTCTTGAACAGGGTTTTAGGATTGGTAGTCCGATTCTGTTTCGGCCGTGTCCGGATTTCTCCACCATCAACAACGGTTGAGCATCTCTGTGGGTCACAAAAGGATTGTAGTAGTAGCATTTTTTTGAGAATAGTTGTATCACATTATTAGTCACGGGAGGCAAATTAATCGTGGAGAAGAACATGAGAAAAAGATTTATAATGTACCTTTGGTGTTTCAATAAATTAAACCGGATTGGAACTAGGCTTGGAATGTACGGGATTGCATCAAATTGAGAGAGAAATTTTCTTGTCAACTCAGCAAATGTGTCTGTGTTAACATTGTGATACTTCAAGGACACCATGTCAATCTTTTTCGTGCAACTAGCTTGTTGATTTTGGAGATCGCCGCGATAGAGGTAGAAATATCCGACATAGAATACTATATGTTGTCACTGATGCATCCATCAGGTGATAAAGTAAGCCCAAGAAAGCAATGATATGACACTGATGCTATTGTGGGGGATTTACATCATCTCCCAGATCCCTACACACCCACATATCGAGCGAGCCGCACACACACACATAACTTTTTTTTCAATGAAGACGTCACGGCTGCCTGGCTCTAAATTAATAAAGCCCACAACATAGGCAGTGTACACAAGAGCAGTAACCAGCGTCCGGGAAACCAAACGAAACACACAGACGGCCGGCCCAAAAGCAAAGTGCGGTACAAGGCATAGAAAGCCAACAAAAGAGCCAATAGGCTCAGAGATGTCACTTCCAAAAGGAGCTATGCTTCCCTAGGTAGCTGAGGTATCAGACGACGGAGCTCGGGCCGCCGAGTAGACGAGGAAAAGGCGGTCTAGAGCGTGGCGATGGAGATCAACGTCCTGATGTCTTCCCAATGGTGCCCACTGCTGTAAGAAAATGATACATTTACAAATTACGTCAGCGGGGTGAGATGGGAAAACACCCTCAATTGTAAACTTGTTGCGAGTTCGCCAGAGGGCCCACAACATAGCAGCCGCACATGTCCGCATGATACGGCGGTAGGAGCCCTGGACCGAGGCCAAAGACGACACTAGCTCGGAGCGGGCGCGTGGATCCCAATCCACGCCTGCGGCCTCATGGACCACGCTCCAGGCGAAGCGAGCCAGATGGCACCGGAAGAACACGTGATCCGCGTCTTCGGGGACTCCACATAGCGCACAGGGCCCCGTGGCCGGCCCATTGCGCTTAACTATATTTATGGAGGTAGGAAGGCGATCATGGCACAATTGCCAGAGGAAAACCTTGATTTTAGGCGGAATTCGTGCCTTCTAGAACCCCGTGGCCGCCTGGAAGGCCGGGCCACGAGCCAGCTCTCCATAGAGAGAGTTGACCGAGAACTTGCCAGAGCACGTGAGCCTTCATGACACCGAATCCGCATTGGTCGACAGATGCACTCCGGTGATGAGAGCTCGTAGGCGATCCCAACTATCCATCTCAGGCCCTGAGAGCTCCCTTCTGCAGAAAATAAAGGGCGGGGAAGGACTGAAGGCCGTGGCAATCAATTGGTTGGGATCAACACCGATGGAATAAAGATCGCGAAACTTCGACCAAAGGGGTTGGTGGCCGATCCATAAGTCATGCCAGAATCGTGTGGAGCGATCGTTATTAATCGTGAATTTCGCCCCTCTGGCAAAGCACGGTTTTAAGGATTGGATGGAGTTTCAGAAAGGAGACCCATGAATTGCGGCCTCAAAAAAATTTCCACCAGGGAAGTATTTGGCACGTAGGAGGTCCATCCAGAGACCAGTCTCGCCCTGAGACAACTTCCAAATCCATTTGCACATGAGTGCAATGTTCATCAACTTCGAGTTGATGATCCCAAGGCCCCCTCGGGCTTTGGGCCGGCAGACTGCCTGCCGGCGACTCGGCGAGCTGGAGGAGGATGTGTGACACCATCTCTTCCGGCACGTACGGTATCAATCGGTGAATACATATGCATGGAATTTAGTTTACGTACGGCTGGTTCGGATCCTAAAAATACTAGTACTAATACTGCCAGGAAGTAAGTACGTGTGCCCACAAGGCAGGTTCAAGTCACCAATCTGCGTGTTTGTTTAACTAGGAGTCGGACTTGATGATACCCGCTTCAACTCCAACTCGGCAACTCGTGCTCTAAAAAAGACACTCTGCAATCACAAGTTGGTCGATTCCACGTTGCCGGATTGCTGTGGCCCATCTATCCGTAACGATGGGACGTCGTCTTCATCATCATCTTCATCTATCCATGACGACGGGACGTCGTCGTCATCATCTTGGTCGCGTTGAGGCTCAGATCAACAACCACAGCAGGGAGATTCCCAGGGAGATGCTCGAAGAGATCCTAGTGAAGCTGCCGACAAAGGACGTGGCCCGGTGCTGCTGCGTCTCAAGGCTGTGGTGCAGTGTCGTCAGCGAGCCCTCCTTTCGTTGCCTCCACGCCGCCAACTACGCCACCGCCTTTTCACCGGACGCAGAGGTCTTGTTTGTCTTGACGACGTGTGATCTGGGCCAGAGCGACGAGGCCAGCATCTTCAGCATGTCTTCGGGCAAGGACATGTTCTCCTTCGACATCCCCAGCGACTACGACCTCGCCAACGTCTGCAACGGCCCCCTCTGCTACGTGCATGGCAGCGGCCCCGAGGCGTCGGCGATGATATGTAACCCTGTCACCGGCTAGATGCTGGCGCATCCCAGGGCGCCGCCGCTCATAAGAATCAAGGACAAGACACATAGTCCATTAAACGGGTCAGAATCGGCCAAAACTTGAGTGTTGATGAGTGACACATAAACGCACCCCGGGGTTTGTTAATCGTGGAAATCACTCCGGGACCCCAAAACAGTGAGTAATAGTTCAGGAAACGGGCAGAATCCGTCACAACAGTGAGTGTTGATGTCCGACACGTAAACGCACCCCGGGGTTAGTTAATCATGGAAATCACTTCGGGACCCCAAAATAGTGAGTAATAGACCAAGAAACAGGCCACAATCGGCCAAAACTGTGAGTGTTGATAACCGACAAGTAAACGCATCCTGGGGTTCGGTAATCGTGGAAATCACTCCGGGACCCCAAAACATTGAGTAATACTCCATGAAACGGGTCAGAATCGGCCAAAACTGTGAGTGTTGATGCTCGACACGTAAATGCACCCCGGGGGTCGTTAATCGTGGAAATCACTGTAGGATTCTAAAACATTGAGTAGTAGTCCATGAAAAGCGTCAAAATCGGCCAAAACTGTGAGTGTTGATGAGTGACACGTAAACGCACCCCGGGGTTCATTAATCGTGGAAATCACTGCAGGACCCCGAAACAGTGAGTAATATTCAATGAAACGGGCCAGAATCGGCCAAAACTGTGCGTGCTGGTAACCGACATGTAGACGCACCCCGGGGTTCGTCAATCGTGGAAATCACTCCGGAACCCCAAAACAGTGAGTAATAGTTAATGAAACAAGCCAGAATCGGCCAAAACTGTGAGTGTTGATGAGCAACACGTAAGCGCACCCCGGGGTTCGTTAATCATGGAAATCACTATGGGACCCAAAAACTGTGAGTAATGGTCCATGAAACGGGCTACAATCGGCCAAAACTGGGAGTGTTGATGACCGACATGTAAACGCACCTTAGGGTTCGTCAATCGTGGAAATAACTTCGGGACCCCAAAACAGACTAGTAGTCCAAGAAACGGGACAGAATCGGCCCAAACCGCGAGTCTTGATGACCAACACATAAGCACATCTTGGGGTTCGACAACCATGGAAATCGCTTTGGGACCATAAAACGGTGATTAATAGTGCATGCAACGGGCCAGAATCGGCGAAAACTATGAGTGTTGATGACCGACACGCAAATGCACCCCGGGGTTCGTTAATCGTGGAAATCACTCCGGAACCCCAAAACATTGAGTAATAGTCCATGAAACGGGCCAGAATTGGCCAAAACTGTGAGTGTTGATGACCGACACGTAAACGCACCCTGGCGTTTGTTAATCGTGGAAATCACCCCGGGACCCGAAAACAATGAGTAATATTCCATGAAACGGGCCAGAATCGGCAAAAACTATGAGTGTTGATGA
>NC_057804.1:656002462-656005426 GCF_018294505.1 Triticum aestivum
TGACCGACACGTAAACACACCCCGGGGTTCGTTAATCATGGAAATCACTCCGGGACCCCAAAACATTGAGTAATAGTCCACGAAACGGCCAGAATCGGCTAAAACTGTGAGTATAAATGAGCAACACATAATCACACCCCGGGGTTCGTTAATCATGGAAATCACTACAGGACCCCAAAATAGTGAGTAATATTCCACGAAACGGGCCAGAATCGGCCAAAACTTTGAGTGTTGATGACCAACATGTAAGCACAACTTGGGGTTCGACAACCATTGAAATCGCTTTGGGACCAAAAAACGGTGAGTAATAGTCCATGAAACGGGTCAGAATCGACAAAAACCGCGAGTGTTGATGACCGACGCGTAAATGCACCCCGGGGTTCGTTAATCGTGGAAATCACTCCGGGAGCCCAAAACATTTAGTAATAGTCTGTGAAACGGGCCAGAATTGGCCAAAACCGCAAGTGTTGATGACCGACACGTAAACGCACCCCAGGGTTCGTTAATCATGGAGATCACTCCGGGACCACAAAACAGTGAGTAATAGTCCACGAAACGGGCCAGAATTGGCCAAAACTGTGAGTGTTGATGACCGACACGTAAAGACACCCTAGGGTTCGTTAATCGTGGAAATCACTCCGGAACCGCAAAACAGTGAGTAATATTTCACGAAACGGGCCAGAATCTGCCAAAACTGTGAGTGTTGATGGCCGACACGTAACCGCATCCCAGGATTCGTTAATCGTGAAATCACTCCGGGACCCCAAAACATTGAGTAATAGTCCACGAAACGGGCCAGAATCGGCCAAAACTGTGAGTATAAATGAGCGACACGTAATCACACCCCGGGGTTCGTTAATCGTGGAAATCACTGCGGAACCCCAAAATACTAAGTAATATTCCACGAAATGCGCCAGAATCGGCCAAAACCATGAGTGTTGATGACCAAGACGTAAGCACAACTTGGGGTTCGACAACCATTGAAATCGCTTTGGGACCATAAAACGGTGAGTAATAGTCCATGAAACGGGTCAGAATCGACAAAAAACGCGAGTGTTGATGACCGACACGTAAACGCACCCCGGGGTTCGTTAATCGTGGAAATCACTCCGGGACCCCCAAACATTTAGTAATAGTCTATGAAACGGGCCAGAATCGGCCAAAACTGTGAGTGTTCATGAGCGACACGTAAACGCAACCCGGGGTTCATTAATCATGGAAATCACTCCGGGACCCCAAAACAGTGAATAATATTCCACGAAACGAGCCAGAATCGACCAAAACAATGAGTGTTGATGACCGACACGTAAACGCACCCCGGGGTTCGTTAATCGTGGAAATCACTCCGGGACCCCAAAAAGTGAGTAATATTCCACGAAACAGGCCAGAATCGGCCAAAACTGTGAGTGTTGATGACAGACACGTAAAGGCACCCCGGGGTTCGTTATTTGTTGAAATCACTCCGGGACCCCAAAACAGTGAGTAATAGTCCATGAAATGGGCCAGAATCGGCCAAAACTAGGAGTGTTGAATTGCGACACGTAAACGCACCCCGGGGTTCATTAATCGTGGAAATCACTTTGGGATCCCAAAACAGTGAGTAATGGTCCACGAAACGGGCCACAATCGGCCAAAACTATGAGTGTTAATGGCCGACATGTAAATGCGCCCCAGGTTTCGTCACTCGTGGAAATTACTTTGGGACCCAAAAGAGAGTAATAGTCCATGAAACGGGCCAGAATTGGCCCAAACTGCGAGTCTTGACGACCAACACGTAAGCACACCTTGGGGTTCGACAACCATGGAAATCTATTTGGGACCACAAAACGGTGAGTTAATAGTCCATGAAACGGGTCAATATCGACATAACCGCAAGTGTTGATGACCGACACGTAAACGCACCCGAGGTTCGTTAATCGTGGAAATCACTCCGGGACCCCAAAACAGTGAGTAATAGTCCATGAAACGGGCCAGAATCGGCAAAAACTGTGAGTGTTGATGACCGACACGTAAACGCACCCCGGGGTTCATTAATCATGTAAATCACTCCGAGACCCGAAAACATTGAGTAATAGTCCACGAAATGGGCCAGAATCGGCCAAAACTATGTTTGTTGATGACCAAAATGTAAACGCACCCCAGGGTTCGTTAATCGTGGAAATCACTCCGGGACCCCAAAACAGTGAGTAATATTTGATGAAACGGCCCAGAATCGGCCAAAACTGTGAGTGTTGATGACCAACACGTAAACGCACCCTAGGTTCCGTTAATCGTGGAAATCACTCCGGGACCCTAAAACAGTGAGTAATAGTCAATGAGACAGGCCAGAATCGGCCAAAACTGTGAGTGTTGATGAGTGACACGTAAACGCAAGCCGGGGTTCGTGAATCATGGAAATCACTACGGGACCCCAAAACTATGAGTAATGGTCAACGAAACGGGCCACAATCGGCCAAAACCGTGAGCATTGATGACTGACATGTAAACGCACCCCAGGATTCATCAATCGTGGAAATCACTTCGGGACCCCAAGACAGAGTAATAGTCCAAGAAACGAGCCAGAATCGGCCCAAATTGCGAGTCTTGACGACCAACACGTAAGCACATCTTGGGGTTTGACAACCATGGAAATCGCTTTGGGACCACAAAACGTTGAGTAATAGTCCAAGAAACGGGTCAGAATCGACAAAAACCGCGAGTGTTGATGACCGACACGTAAACGCACCGCGGGGTTCGTTAATCGTGGAAATCCCTCCGGGACCCCCAAACATTTAGTAATAGTCTATGAAACGGGCCAGAATCGGCCAAAACTATGAGTGTTAATGAGCGACACGTAAACGCACCCCGGGGTTCGTTAATCATGGAAATCACTCCGGGACCCCAAAACAGTGAGTAATATTCCACGAAACGAGCCAGAGTTGACCAAAACTATGAGTGTTGATGACCGACACGTAAACGCACCCC
>NC_057804.1:656005654-656006268 GCF_018294505.1 Triticum aestivum
TGTTGATGACCGACATGTAAACGCACCCCGGGGTTCGTTAATTGTTGAAATCACTCCGGGACCCCAAAACAGTGAGTAATAGTCCATGAAATGGGCCAGAATCGGCCAAAACTGGGAGTGTTGATGAGCGACACGTAAACGCACCCCGGGGTTCATTAATCATGGAAATCACTCTGGGTCCCCAAAATAGTGAGTAATGGTCCACAAAATGGGCCACAATCGGCCAAAACTATGAGTGTTGATGGCCGACATGTAAACGCGCCCCAGGTTTCGTCACTAGTGGAAATCACTTCGGGACCCCAAAACAGAGTAATAGTCCAAGAAACGGGCCAGAATCGGCCCAAACTGCGAGTCTTGACGACCAACACGTAAGCACACCTTGTGGTTCGACAACCATGGAAATCTATTTGGGACCACAAAATGGTGAGTTAATAGTCCATGAACGGGTCAGTATCGACATAACCGCAAGTGTTGATTACCGACACGTAAACGCACCCCGAGGTTCGTTAATCGTGGAAATCACTCTGGGACCCCAAAACAGTGAGTAATAGTCCATGAAACGGGCCAGAATCGGCAAAAACTGCGAGTGTTGATGACCGACACGTAAACGCACC
>NC_057804.1:656006278-656011391 GCF_018294505.1 Triticum aestivum
GAGTGTTGATGACCGACATGTAAACGCACCCCGGGGTTCGTTAATTGTTGAAATCACTCCGGGACCCCAAAACATTGAGTAATAGTCCATGAAATGGGCCAGAATCGGCCAAAACTGGGAGTGTTGATGAGCGACACGTAAACGCACCCCGGGGTTCATTAATCATGGAAATCACTCTGGGTCCCCAAAATAGTGAGTAATGGTCCACAAAATGGGCCACAATCGGCCAAAACTATGAGTGTTGATGGCCGACATGTAAACGCGCCCCAGGTTTCGTCACTAGTGGAAATCACTTCGGGACCCCAAAACGGAGTAATAGTCCAAGAAACGGGCCAGAATCGGCCCAAACTGCGTGTCTTGACGACCAACACGTAAGCACACCTTGTGGTTCGACAACCATGGAAATCTATTTGGGTCCACAAAATGGTGAGTTAATAGTCCATGAACGGGTCAGTATCGACATAACCGCAAGTGTTGATTACCGACACGTAAACGCACCCCGAGGTTCGTTAATCGTGGAAATCACTCTGGGACCCCAAAACAGTGAGTAATAGTCCATGAAACGGGCCAAAATCGGCAAAAACTGTGAGTGTTGATGACCGACACGTAAACGCACCCCGGGGTTCATTAATCGTGTAAATCACTCCGAGACCCCAAAACATTGAGTAATAGTCCACGAAATGGGCCAGAATCTCCCAAAACTATGAGTGTTGATGACCAACACGTAAACACACCCCAGGGTTCGTTAATCGTGGAAATCACTCCGGGACCCCAAAACAGTGAGTAATATTTGATGAAACGGCCCAAAATCGGCCAAAACTGTGAGCGTTGATAACCGACACGTAAACGCACCCCGGGGTTCGTTAATCATGGAAATCACTCCGTGACCCTAAAACAGTGAGTAATAGTCAATGAAACATGCCAGAATCGGCCAAAACTCTGAGTGTTGATGAGCGACACGTAAACGCACTCCGGGGTTCGTGAATCATGGAAATCACTACGGGACCCCAAAACTATGAGCAACGATCAACGAAACGGGCCACAATCGGCCAAAACTGTGAGCGTAGATGACTGACATGTAAACGCACCCCAGGGTTCATCAATTGTGGAAATCACTTCGGGACCCCAAAACAGAGTAATAGTCCAAGAAATGAGCCAGCATCGGCCCAAATTGCGAGTCTTGACGACCAACACGTAAGCACATTTTGGGGTTTGACAACCATGGAAATCGCTTTGGGACCACAAAACATTGAGTAATAGTCCATGAACCGGGTGAGAATCGACAAAAACCGCGAGTGTTGATGACCAACACGTAAACGCACCCCAGGGTCCGTTAATCATGGAAATCACTCCGGGACCCCAAAACATTGAGTAATAGTCCACGAAATGGGCCAGAATCGGCCAAAACTTAAGTGTTGATGAACGACACGTAAACGCACCACAGGGTTCGTTAATCATGGAAATTACTCCGAGACCCCAAAACAGTGAGTAAGATTCCACGAAACGCGCCAGAATCGGGCAAAACTATTAGTGTGGATGACCGACACGTAAAAGCACCCCGGTGTTCGTTAATCATGGAAATCACTCCGGGACCCCAAAACAGTGAGTAATATTCCATGAAACGGGCCAAAATCGGCCAAAACTATGAGTGTTAATGACCGACACGTAAACGCACCCCGGGGTTCATTAATCGTGGAAATCACTCCGGGACCCCAAAACATTGTGTAATAGTCCACGAAATGGGCCAGAATCGGGCAAAACTGTGAGTATAATTGAGCGACACGTAATCGCACCCCGGGGTTCGTTAATCGTGGAAATAACTGCGGGACCCTAAAACAGTGAGTAACATTCCACTAAACGGGCCAGACTCGGCCAAAAATGTTAGTGTTGATGACCAACACGTAAGCACAAGTTGGGGTTCGACAACCATTGAAATCTCTTTGGGACCACAAAACGGTGAGTAATAGTCAATGAAACGGGTCAGAATCGACAAAAACCGCGAGTGTTAATGACCGACACGTAAACGCACCTCGGGGTTTGTTAATCATGGAAATCACTCCGAGACCCCAAAACATTTAGTAATAATCTAGGAAACGGGCCAGAATTGGCCAAAGCTGTGAGTGTTAATGAGCGACACGTAAACGCACTCCGGGACCCCAAAACAGTGAGTAATATTCCACGAAACGGGCCAGAATCGACCAAAACTGTGAGTGTTGATGACCGACACGTAAACGCACCCCGGGAATCGTTAATCGTAGAAATCGCTCTGGGACCCCAAAAAGTGAGTAATATTCCACGAATCAGGCTAGAATCGGCCAAAACTGTGAGTGTTGATAAGCGACACGTAAACGCACCCCGGGGTTCGTTAATTGTTGAAATCACTCCGGGACCCCAAAACAGTGAGTAATGGTCCATGAAACGGGCCACAGTCATCCAAAACTGTGAGTGTTGATGACCGATATGTAAACGCGCCCCAGATTTGGTCAATCGTGGAAATCACTTCAGGACCCCAAAACAGAGTAATAGTCCAAGAAACGGGTCAGAATCGGCCCAATATGCGAGTCTTGACGGCCAACACGTAAGCACACCTTCGGGTTCGACAACCATGGAAATCGATTTGGGACCACAAAACGGTGGGTACTAGTCCATGAAATGGGTCAGAATCGACAAAAACCGCAAGTGTTGATAACCGACACGTAAACGCACCTTGAAGGTCGTTAATCGGGGAAATGACTCCGGGACCCCAAAATAGTGAGTAATAGTCCATCAAATGGGCCAGAATCGGCCAAAACTGTGAGTGTAGATGACCGACACGTAAACGTACCCCGGGGTTCGTTAATCATGGAAATCACCCCGGGACCCCAAAACAGTGAGTAATAGTCCATGAAATGGGCCAGAATCGGCCAAAACTTTGAGTGTTGATGACCGACATGTAAACGCACCCCAAGTTCGTTAATCGTGGAAATCACGCCGGGACCCCAAAACAGTGAGTAATATTCCACGAAACGGCCAAGAATCGGCCAAAACCGTGTGTGTTGTTGACCGACACGTAAATGCACCCCGGGGTTCGTTAATCGTGGAAATCACTCCGTGACCCCAAAACATTGAGTAATAGTCCACAAAACGGCTCAGAATCGGCCAAAACTGTGAGTATAAATGAGCGACACGTAATCACACCCGGGGTTCGTTAATCATGGAAATCACTACGGGACCCCAAAATATTGAGTAATATTCCACGAAAAATGCCAGAATCGGCCAAAACTGTGTGTTGATGACTAACACGTAAGCACAACTTGGGGTTGGACAACCATTGAAATCACTTTGGGACCACAAGACGGTGAGTAATAGTCCATGAAACGGGTCAGAATTGACAAAAACCGCGATTGTTGATGACCAACACGTAAACGCACCCCAGGGTTTGTTAATCATGGAAATCACTCCGGGACCCAAAAACATTGAGTAATAGTCCACGAAACGGGCCAGAATCGGCCAAAAGTTGAGTGTTGATGACCGACACGTAAATGCACCACAGGGTTCGTTAATCATGGAAATTACTCCGGGACCCCAAAACATTGAGTAACATTCGACGAAACACGCCAGAATCGGGAAAAACTGTTAGTGCAGATGACCGACACGTAAAAGCAACCCGGGGTTTGTTAATCATGGAAATCACTCTGGGACCCCAAAACAGTGAGTAATGTTCCACGAAATGGGCCAAAATCGTCCAAAACTATGAGTGTTGATGACCGACACGTAAATGCACCCCGGGGTTCGTTAATCGTGGAAATCACTCCGGGACCCCAAAACATTGTGTAATAGTCCATGAAACGGGCCAGAATTGGGCAAAACTATGAGTATAAATGAGCGACACGTAATCGCACCCCGGGGTTCGTTAATCGTGGAAATCACTGTGGGACCCTAAAACAGTGAGTAACATTCCACGAAACGGGCCAGAATCGGCCAAAAATGTCAGTGTTGATGACCAACACGTAAGCACAACTTGGGGTTCGACAACCATTGAAATCGCTTTGGGACCACCAAACGGTGAGTAATAGTCAATGAAATGGGTCAGAATCGACAAAAACCGCGAGTGTTAATGACCGGCACGTAAACGCACTTCGGGTTTGTTAATCATGGAAATCACTCCGAGAGCCCAAAACATTTAGTAATAATCTAGGAAACGGGCCAGAATCGGCCAAAGCTGTGAGTGTTAATGAGCGATACGTAAACGCACCCCGGGATTCGTTAATCGTGGAAATCACTCCGGGACCCCAAATACGTGAGTAATATTCCACGAAACGGGCGAGAATCCACCAAAACTATGAGTGTTGATGACCGACACGTAAATGCACCCCGGGAATCGTTAATCGTGGAAATCACTCCGGGACCCCAAAAAGTGAGTAATATTCCACGAAACAGGCCAGAATCGGCCAAAACTGTAAGTGTTGATAACCGACACATAAACGCACCCCGGGGTCGTTAATTGTTGAAATCACTCCGGGACCCCAAAATAGTGAGTAATGGTCCATGAAACGGGCCACAATCGGCCAAAACTATGAGTGTTGATGACCGACATGTAAACGCGCCCCAGGTTTGGTCAGTCGTGAAATCACTTCGGGACCCCAAAACAGAGTAATAGTCCAAGAAACGGGCCAGAATCGGCCCAATATGCAAGTCTTGACGGCCAACACGTAAGCACACCTTGGGGTTCGACAACCATGGAAATCGATTTGGGACCACAAAACGGTGAGTAATAGTCCATGAAACGGGTCAGAATCGACAAAAACCGCAAGTGTTGATAACCGACACGTAAACGCACCCCGAAGGTCGTTAATCGTGGAAATGACTCCGGGACCCCAAAATAGTGAGTAATAGTCCATGAAACGGGCCATAATTGGCTAACATTATGAGTGTTGATGACCGACACGTAAACACACCCGGGGGTTCGTTAATCGTAGAAATCACTCCGGGACCCCAAAACAGTGAGTAATAGTCCATGAAACGGGCCAGAATCGGCCAAAACTGTGAGTGTTGATGACCGACACGTAAACGTACCCCGGGGTTCGTTAATCATGGAAATCACTCCGGGACACCAAAACATTGAGTAATAGTC